>NC_071980.1:7524128-7537672 GCF_026283585.1 Hylaeus volcanicus | reverse complement strand
TCTCTCTCTTCTCTCTCTTCTCTCTCTTCTCTCTCTTCTCTCTCTTCTCTCTCTTCTCTCTCTTCTCTCTCTTCTCTCTCTTCTCTCTCTTCTCTCTCTTCTCTCTCTTCTCTCTCTTTTCTCTCTCTCTCTCTCTCTCTCTCTCTCTCTCTCTCTCTCTCGTTTATTCTTCTTCGGACATAGATCTCGATCGAAGGATTTCGATTCGACGTTCGCCTTTTTCCAGGCTTTCCTTCTTGTTGCTGTGTTTTAGAAGCGTTGTGTAGTTCGAGGTACGGGGTTACGGTGATGCGGAGATTAGAAGGAATTTGGTATTTTACTGTTAATCTTATTTGGTTCACCCAGGGGTGTTCGAAGAGTCGTTTGGTGCTCCTCTTTTCTACGTTAATATTGTTCGCGATGAATACATCGTGAATAGACCGCGGATTTAATGCATTTATGATGTTAACTAGTTTAATAAACATATGGCGAATCAAAGTATAATCGAAAGTATAATGAAAATGCATGTGCATTTGTACAAAACGAAATAATAATTGTGGAATATATTTAACATACATTACGTATACATTATTTATGCTTTCTGTATTATTGCAAATCATAAATGCATATAGTTCACACTGTAATTACGGATATACATTATGAATACATTACGATTTTTATCGCGGTGGATACATTCGATAAATTGATGTAATAATACCGGTGTGTAACATTCGCAGTTTCATGTGTCCGATGCATAGTAATTTTGATCAGAAACAGCGTTTTACGATCAACGCGAAGGTAACCGCGGCAGCTTCCAGTGGCTCTCTAGACGATTTTTATAAAATCAGTTTGTTAAATTGAACGTAACAATAGGAAGGTATATAACCGAAACCATTCTAGTTGGATATATGCACTCGAACGCATGAAAAACGTAGAAATATGGAGCATCGGAAACCATTCATTCTGTCTTGCCATTCCTTTTGTCGTATTTTTAATCGTTTTCGCGGTACAGTCTGTTCCAGTCGCGCGGGACACCGTTTGTTCCATTGTTTGGTACAAGTAAAATAATCGCGAACTGAAATACGAGATCTAAATAGAAAATAAACGGAACCCGGTACGTCGTTGACCTGTTCGAGAAAGGTTTCTGAAAACGAAACTCGCAGGTTCCCCTCTTTCGAATTATTCGCCTTTGTAGAGTAAGGTAACTCGTTCTGATCGTCGACACATTTCTTGGTAATCGCAAATTTTTATACGAGAATACGTATTTCTTTTTTTAATGAGAAAATCTTTGTGGTGTTTTTTTTTTTTAAATTCTTCGACTCGAGACTATTCCAAGTTTTACACTCAGTGACACTCGAAGAGGCCAAAGACTCAGATATAAATTTTTTGTTTGTTTAACTCTGTCAGATCGACTAATGCACCGACAGAAACGATCATTCGACTCGGATCGTTCGGAGTCGATCGCTTAGAAAGTTCGTCTTAGAACGCGTTAGGTGTTCGTCATCTTTACACGTAAAACTAATTCCTATTTCGTTCGGATTGTATTAACCGCAAGTAACCTCGCATTTATTGTCGTGTTCGCGCGCAGAACTAACGTAACGCAAGATTTTTATTTTTCCCAGAGCAATCGAAAAGTTTCGGTTAGTCGATCGCGCTTTTAGTTGAAGCAGGGTAGTTTTAGTATTCGATTAGGGGCACCGTGAGAAATTAGTAAACGAAGAAGGTGGGGAAATGAAACGATAGGAAAAGAGAGTCAGTTTTAAATATCGACAAGTTTTCATTTATTATCTGTTAAGGAAACGAACAAGATAAATTTAATAGTTGGAAATTTGAATCGGAACTATTTCATACGCGAATCAATGAAGTATTCCAATTCATTAAAACTAACGAATATATACATGTATAATAAGAAACTTATTAGCATCGTCCCAACATCGATAACGAACAAAATAGTTTCTCATCTCGTCGAGAAATGATCATGTAGTATAGCTCTCATCAGGATATTATATTTGTATCTTTAAACAAGTAAACAAACGATTTGCTTCTTCTACAACGATACCGTATTCCGATAAAACGAAGAACATGCCGGTTCACGTTATTCGCGAAAGACACGTTGTTTCTTTTATTTATTTATTTTTTTTTTATCTGCAGGGTGATGGTGCCGTAAGCTTCAGCTCATTCGAAGTAATCACTATTAATCACACTGCCATTTTGTTGTATCGTGTAACGTTACATTTTTAGTATTGTAATGCTTTTTCACAGTGAGCCAAACAGACATCCGAGCACGTCGCTCTCACGATCTCTTCTCGAGGCTGATCGCTCTCTCGAGATGGGCAAGATTCGAATAACGAATACAAAATTATTTTCCGACGGTATATTATTCATTACTCTTAGAACGAGTAAGTAATTTCGTAGAACTAAATGTTTATTAGTAGACTGCGGATCTTTATGCGAAATCAAATCTTCGCGAACGTGTCTAGAAAAATTGAACCTAAATAGCAATTTATTTAATTCTGCATACATTATAACATGAACTTTACTTTCAACTTTTTTTTTTTTATATTGTTGCATATTGTTTGTTTGCATTTCGTAGGTTCTTGCACGTTCGAATTTCCTATAAATGCATAAAGATCCGCGGATTATTTATTAGAGACAAAAATGAAAATTTCGTTGCGTTAATAAATGGTCATTTGTTGTTCGTTATTCGACTAAATTTTTGCCCATCTCCGCTCTCGTTGGACGAGGCAGAACTCTCGCGGTAATTTCCCACGGGCCTGGGCAAATAGATGAATTAATTCGTGCAATAGTAACAATTCATTCAAATATTTATTAACGTTAAATAAATCATACCCATCGATTCAAATATTTCGATCATTTCCGAGTAAAGTTGCGTCCAATAAAATCCTAAAATTTATATTTTTTCGAATTGTTCCTCGATATAATTTCGAACAAAATTTGTCCAGGTTCTCTGAACAATTCTAAAACGAACCTCGAATGCAAACTTTTGTCTAATTACAAATGATACTCAGTTCTGCCGACGTGGATCGATACGGTTCGACTCGATGATTAATTTTCATGCAACTTCAATGATCAGTTGTTACCTTTACAACCGCCAATTAGTGTCCACTTGTTTGCATAATAGTTGGAAGACCATGCCTGCATCAGCTGTGGCGCAATGCCTTTTGGCGATCTTTCGACGCCACCGCGATTCTCAACGTAGCTTCTTAACGTTCTGCAAAGTAACTGCTTGTATAGAAAAAAGAAAAAAAAAAGAAAAAAAAACATTATCAAAAGAAATTGCCATTCTCTTTCTTTGTTCGTGACTTGCCGTTGCCGATTCACGACTGCCAAGTGAACTATTCTCTTTCTCTCTTTTTTATTTTATTTTTATTTTTTTTTATTTATGTATTTAGTTAAACATCACTAGATTAGCGGCCTTTGGTGTGCAATTGGAACATTGGATGTGTAGCGAACATGTGGCTTCAGTAAAGATTTTCTTTTTTGAGTTTTGATCATGCGTTTGCCTTCGCTGCAGCGTTTTTTTTTTCGCCACCGGAACGACGTCGATCGACCCGATCGAGAATTCGTCGAGATTTTTCTGTTATTTTTTTTTTCTCTTTTGCTTCTCGAATAAAGAAACTGACCGTGAGTATTCAAACTCGATTAAATTTGCAATTGTTCGTTGGACGAATTTAGAAGTTTGTTTTTGATAACGAGATAACCAAGGCTCGTATTAATCGCGTTCCGACTAATTCTCGTTAACAAATCACGAAGCAATTTGAGTACTCACATGCATCCAGCACGATCAGTTTCGATGCGCGGTCCCCTAATTCGGGGTCCGCGCGAGTAATCTGAACGCAGGTGAGGGACAGTTGCAGGTGTAGTAACGCGGTGGGTAACGTACATTTAGAAAAAGACGGATCGGGATATTATCCAGTGATACCAAGACGCTTGTATGGAATATAGAAGAAATTCTACTATTTTCAAATATATATTAAAAATAAATCTTGATAAATAGAAACGAAACTCCTTGTGGCGTCAATATTCGCCACAGAAGCGATTGCCAGCGAATAACATTGTACCCAACGCGAAGTAACAACGATCAATATATTCTACAAGAAACTATTAGGTTTTCCCAAAAGTTTCTTTCGCTATACTAATAATTAATACATGCACAATAGTTTATGTTTTATATTACATTACTGAATCGTGCATGATTCATTTTGTTCCATTATTGTTACAACATGAATATCTATGAAATTTGATTGTCTATTTCTATAAACACGACCACATCAAATAAATTGAGTGCAACTCGCGAAAGAAACTTTCGGGACAACCTAATATTATTCCACGCTCGCTGTCTTGGTCGCAATGATACATTCGAATCATAAACGTGGCTCGGGTTGCAAAGCAGCCCCTGTTCGCTGAACCTGAGCCCTTGCACCCAAATTGAGTAACATCGTGCTTCATCTTTTCGTTAAACGTTTAAAAAAATATATATACACATCGAATCGAGTAACTCCTCCTTGAGTAGTCCTCCTTTTTCGAAGTCGGTTAAAAGACCGAATAAAAATTCACGTAAGAGATGTTTTTAACCGTCGTACCACCTGTCCACCTGTCTCGACACCTCGACAGCCCTCGATTAAAAGGGGGTTGTCGACCGTTGCTTCGATCATCCAGCAGCACCCTCGTTGACCGAACGAAACTCGTTTTCCAGACTTCTATGGAGGAAGTGGCTCGAGGTGATCCGAAGGTGAACCAGTCGTCGCTGTTACAGAAACTGTTGTCCGAGTGACTGCAGGCCAACGCCTTGCACGGTAAAGGGATCTATGTAATATACGTTTGAACATAAAAGGATGAAACCTGCGGGGGTTGAAAATGGGGGGAATACGTTTTGAGCGCCGTGGTTGAACGTTGGAAACGAGAACGAATATCGATCACACACCGCATATTACACCCTTATACGTAATTGGATACTATTGTATTATATGTAATGCTACAACACACGAAGTCAGTATTCAGATACGTATCACCAAATACAATGCGATAAAAGAAGGATAAAAGAAAAAAAGAAAAAAAAGAAGCTGCGCAGGTCGCCGCGGCTTCGCGCCGCAACACGGGGCCTTTTTCGTGCCCTTGAAAAAGATGTAGAAACGCTCGATACACCGTGGACGGAAAAGAAAATAGGGGATTCGCGACGAGAGACGACCGACAGATCGACTTTTTATCTTGCACGAACTCGAAGGACCAAAAGTTTCCGCTTCCCCCGTTCGGCCGTCGTCGAGACACTCGACCGCGTCGGAACTGACCGCGGTCCCAAAGGGCTGTAAACTCGTCTCGAGACGTGAGTCGTTCGACAGCCTTAGGGTGATTCGAAGCCGCGTGAACGATAAGCACGGTCGTGGAAAATCCGTCGGTGGAAAAACCGAGTCGATGGATCGATCGCAATGGGGGAACGAGGGGTGGTCGTTTCAACCCCCTCCAGTCGTCGGGCGATCTGGTTGAAAAATCGTTGATTTTGTTTATGGCGCGGAGTCTACGTAAAGGACAGAGGGAGGATGATCAGGAACACCGTGCAATTAGTCTATTCGGATAAACGTCAATTTTTAAGACTTTAGCTGTGGTGAATCTAGGTTCGAGAAATTTTATTGTTTTATCGCGTGTAACGTGGTGCTTTGTGTTTTAATTTATATTAGAGAGTTCGCGTTACTTTTAAATTTTGTTCGAGTTGCAACACGGCGAGATACCGAAAGAAGATAAGTAAGATTCGCTTTAATTTTATACTGTTCGTGATATGAAGTTCGTACTATGATTAGACGTTAGAAAAGAAAGAGAAGAGAAATGATTGTTTTTGGATACGGTGCACTGGACGTTTAACGTCGTTGAAATTTGTTTACGTGGCCATTGCTAGAAATGTATACTCCCTGCGTTCGTCCCTTTGATAATGAAAAAGAACGGTATCCACGTTGCCCGGCGGCTGGCGGGGGGTTAATAACAAAAGGGGCGGTTGCGCGGGGGGCACGTGGCCCGATAGCGCGCGGCGACGCTCTATCTTATTTTATATATATGTATATATTATATATATATAAAAGGAAGAAAGAAAAGCCTTTATCGGGGCATCCCAGCTTCGGACGATATTCGAGTATAAATATATATAAATATAAATATATAAATATATATATATATATATAAATATTAATACCGACACGATAGACTGACGGCCCGCTTGGGGTCAGCCCCCCATCGTCGGGGATTGGTCGTCACGTGGCTCCCGTCGGTGTTGTATTTGGTATCACTGAAAGAAAGAAACTACGTAGGTACCTCAAAGGTATACTTTACTATACCACTGGCTGTTGAACATAGAACTATTTATAGGTTTAATTATTGTACACAGGATGACGTTGAAGGAAAGAAAAAAAAAACAAAATAGAGCACTATCACGTATTCTCTTAATTTAACATCCTTTTTGACTATTACATTTATGAATAATATATTTGTGATTGTAAGAATCTGCAACCAAAATGTGACAAAGAATACTTGTTGTTGTTAATATGATTATAACTATTATTATTATTATTAATATTATTATTATTATTATTGTAATAATTATTATTATTTTATTATTATTATTATAATATTATTATTATTGACATCATCATTATCACTATTACCAATATTCTTGTTGCAATTACTATATTATTGTAATATTAAGGATTATTATTATTAATAATATTATTTTATTATTATAATTATTATTATTATATCGATATTGATATTATTGAACACTTGGAATATGCATATTTCTATTCAATAGTAAGAGTACCTTTGTATACATATATATGTACATATATATTGTATAAATGTATATGTATATATACATATATATGTATAGGGATTTATATAGCGCGTTATATATAACTGATTCGCCCGGTTATTTATATATAAACGGTATATAAATTTACGTATATTTATATATGTATACGTGTGAGGATAAAAAAAAAAAAAGTGGAGATCAATCTTCTATTTTGCATAGCTCGGTAATTCTCCTTTGGGTCTTAGAGATGCACACTAAAAATGATTAAAAAAAAAAAATAATAATAATAATAATAATTACATCTAAATGACATCTGTTGTTAACATTGATCGAATCGCGGACAAACAAACAAACGAAATGAATTATAAAAAAAAGTGTAAAGCGAAAGAGATGAAACAATTACGGTTGGGAAAGAAAATGTAATATGAAAAATAAAAGTTCTAATCACGTTTATATGTATATACACACGCCGCGCGATACAACAAAAGGAAAAAAAAAACAAAAAATAATGAATGGTGTGTATATATGTATATATAACATGCATATGAAAGAAATCTCACGCAAGTGTCTTATTTTTCCAGGATGTTTACCGATTATTAAAACGCGAAAAAAAATAATAAATAATAAAAGTAAAAGAACGACGGAGGAAGTTGGAAGAAATTGCCACACGGGGTGTAAACGCGAACAATTATATCAATAACTATGTCGATCGACAGTAAACGCCGACAGATACGAACAACGGTCGCGACGAGAAACGCGTTCAATAGCATTACCTTTTTATTTCGGCAACGCGGAAAGGGCGTCCCCCGGCGTAGATCTCTCGAAATGACGTCATTTCACCGCGATCCTCTTTATCCGAATTCGCTCGTCGTCCGATGACGATGATTTTTACTTAATTCTCTCGCTCCCGGTGTTCCACCTTGTAATTTTAGTTGTTTCTCATGTTTTTCCACTTTCGTTGCTGTCCCCCGTTATTGGTTACTTTTTACGCAGGACGAATTAATCGACGAATAGAGTTTATTATCGACCCTTCGTCGCGAAGCTCGAAACCGTCGGGGCGCGAAGGGTCGAACGCCTCCGGGGCTCGAGAGAGATCGTTGTCTCGCGAATATCGCCGGATAGATCCTTTTTATTGCGACGAAACGATGTATCTTTTTTCTGTTTTTTCTTTTTCTTCTCTTTTAGTTACAATTTTACGACGCGTAGTAGCGATTAATTTTTATTCGTCACGGGGGGAGGGGGGGGGGGACGCGAAACGTTCTCGTGGGTAGTAGTTTTAGATAAGATTCGGGGTTTTGAATTTTGGTAGCAGACGACGTAGCACCACGGGGGTGGATATGACGAGTGAGTATAAAATGACGCGAAAAAAAAAATATATATATATATATATATGTATATGTATACGTAGAGCGAAAGGGCTATTTTCTCGCGAGGAACGCGACGACACGGCGATTCTATTATCTTCTGTGATGCGAACACTGGCCTGGAGCACGAGAGATGGAGGGGAAGGGACGGGGCTGTGTGTAGGCGTGGTGTTGTAAATCTCTGTCGCACTTTCTTCCAATTCGAGCGGTTACAAAGATTGCGTAAAAAGAACCTGTAAAAACACATTCGTGAGGTACTCTGAATATGTACACGTGCATACATAGAGACACGTATACTCGTTTGTTGTCGCGCGTCGCCGTTCACACACGGATATACGTGCGCGTGCCACAGGGCGCGCGTGCGCTGCTGCTGTCGCCCCCGTCTCTCTAATTTGCACGCGTGTGTGTACGCGCGCGCGCTTACGTACACGCGTACGTATGCCCGCGCGTGTATATGTATGTATGGGAGTGTGTGGTAAGTGCGTGGGTGTGCGTGTGCGTGTGCTTACGTATGCGTGAAGCGAAAGTATGCGAAGAAAAAACGGTGCGAATGGTTTCACGGTGTGTGCGTGCGGCTCCGCGTGTTTTTTCTCTTTGTGCGTGCGTGCGCTCGTAGGCACGCTTGTACGCGTGTGTGCGTAGTGAATTACGTCATATAGATAGATCATATGTGCTTTCTAATGATGAATAATTTTATAAATATAAATATAATATCGATCTCACGTGTACGTTTATTTCGTCGCTCTGCACAGACAACAAACGACGACCTGTCATCTCGAATCCCACGCGGCGATCACGGTGGTCTTGCCGTCGTGTTACGTTCGCGGATATTTCATTTAACGTGGCGCAGGGTTTTGTAAGTAAGGTGGAAATGATTTTAAGCGGAGAAACAATTGGAACGCTCGTGGATGAAAATCGAAGATTGGCTTATGGGAGTGTATATAATTGTAACGATACTTAAAGTACATTTTATGAATAAAAATTGTAAAGTTTTTATTCTATTGTTTAAAAATAATTACGAAGGATGGATGTAAGTGTAAGACACTGCTTAATTATTATATATTTGGTGTTCTTTGAATAATTAATTAATATATTTTATTCTCTAAACAGTTGATACACAAGTACATACAATTAAATAAAATTTTAAGGGACTTACCATAGTGAAACGCGTTAATTTTATATCTACTTCTCGTTACAAGTACTCGTTGTAACTTTGTGTGATATGCATCAAGCATGGAAGTAAAATGCGACGGTGGTTTGCTGTAGTTGATTTAATTTACAGGAAATCTTAAATAAAAATCGTGAGACGGTTTCCGCACATTGGTAACATGTACTATGCTAATTACTCGTTAATGCTTCGTCCCTCCAGGTAGCTTCTATAAAACATCTTTATTCAATGCAAATACATAGACAGTTACAATAGCAAAATATCGTACAGAAAATATCGATAATTTAAATTCATCCGCGAGGTCGATGCGACGTCGATTGGCAGTTTCGTTGGGGACCTCGGTCCCCGTATTTTTGGCATAAGGCATACATCATCCCTGAATTCGGGGATGGAATCGTATCAGATATGGGCAAAATAATTAGTACTCCTCCACCAGCCATCGTGGAGGAGTACTGCGACACAACTTATCTATAGCGACTGGTTCGGAAATCTCGTTTCGTTGTTTATATACACAGAGTCGCTACCCCCCTGAACATCACTGGTAAGACCGTAGCTGTTGACGTCGCAATTCTTTAAGCCGCTTCCGGATCCTCCGCTGGTCGTTCGGGTTTGCGGACCCGTCCCCGTTTGCGGTATTGGTTGGCTCTGTTGGGGTATCGTACTCTGCCAGTAGGCGGTCGCCTCTGGCGTCGATAGTCTGGGTACTGCTGTGGTGGATACTGGATGTTGCCAGCCACCTCCTTCTGGCCGTTCGACGTGAACGGCGTTAGAGTATGGCCGTAAGGGTTTTCTATAACGCGACGACGAAGACACACCGCGCAGCGACTGACGCGCGAGGTGTGGTCTGCCTTCAAGGTCTGTTGAGAGGGCTTGCGGAACATTTCGTAGTCGGTGATAGTGGCCAACCAGTAGGACGTTGCAGTGGAGAAATAGTTGCAAGTGCCCAAGCCACGGCACTCGATGAAAGGTCTTGCGCGGAACTCCTCGAGACAGGATCCCGGAGAGATCAACGACTGGCCGCCACCACCTGCGCCTGCATCTCGGTGCTGCAAAATTAGTCGAGTAGTACATATGAGCAACTCTGTACTATTTTATAGCAGTAGATGGTAAGTAAATTTGACGGCGAAATACTTTTAACATCTCCTGACATCCTTCCAACACCTCCTAACACCTCCAACAATCTCCTAACAACTCCTAACATCTCCCAAAATCTCCTAAGACTTCTTCAGGCCTCCTAAGACCTCCCAACACTTTCTAACACCTTCAAAAAGTCACAAGACTTCCTAAGGCTTTCTAAGGCATTCGAAGGCCTCCTAACAACACCTGACACTTCCCTTTCGTTTCTTTTCATTACCTGCTACATTTCCCCTTTAATTTCCCTTCATTTTCTTACACATTTCCCTTTAATTTCCCTCCATCACCTTACACATTTCCCTTTAATATTCCTCCATTTCCTGGTATATTTCCCTTTAATTTCCCTCCACTAGCTTACACATTTCCCTTTAATATTCCTCCATTTCCTGGTATATTTCCCTTTACTTCCTGGTACATTTCCCTATAATTTCTCCTCATTTCTGTGATATATCCCCCATATCTGTGATATTTCCTGGTTTAACAATATTGCAAATGGTTCGGCTCAAACCTTCAACAATGTTGCAAGTCCAACAATGTTGCAAATAGCTTCTCTCGGACCACAACAATGTTGCGAATCGTTCTTCTCGAGACTACAACAATGTTGCGAAGTTCGACAATGTTGCAAATCGCTTCTCTCGGGACTACAACAATGTTGAAAGTTCAACAATGTTGCAAATGGCTTCTCTCGGGACTACAACAATGTTGAAAGTTCAACAATGTTGCAAATGGCTTCTCTCGGGACTACAACAATGTTGCAAGTTCAACAATGTTGCATATGGCTTCTCCCGGGACTACAACAATGTTGCAAATGTCGAGTCGATTTTTCGGATTTTGTCACATTCTGCCGAACTTCTGAGCTGCAACTATGTTGGAATTTTGAGCAGGGTCAAGTTCAACAATGTTGCAAATCGTCCCGCTCAAAATTGTGATGGGAAATGCCGGATTTTTACTCCTGGCAACAGGAGGAGGAGAACATGATATGCGACGAGGTATCCATAAAATTTATTTCTATCTCTAAACTTACCTTACGTGTGAGGAAATAAAGAGAAATGAAGGGAACTGTTGTTAGGTGTTGTCAGGATGTTTAAGGAGGTGTTGGAAGCTGTCAGGAATTGTTAGGAAGTGGTAGGATTTCTCAGGGGATGTCAGGAGGTGCCAATAGGTATTAGGAGGTATTAGGAAGTGTCAGAGTGTGGCAGGCAGGAGGTGTTGGGAGTTGTCAGAACGTATTAGAAGGTCCCAGGAGGTGCCGACATGTGCTATGAGGTATTAGGAAGTGTTAGGAGATGTTAGGTAAATGTTAGAATGTGTGAGAAAACATAAGATGGACCCATTGCCTCATTTTATATAGGCAACCAGAATTGCAGACAGGCACGGCGGGTTACGCGAATTTAGGCTCAGGGAAAATGCCACTAATATTTGGCTATCGATGTTACAGATAAGTGCTCTGGAAAGCACATGCTTGCGAGATAAATAAACCTAGTAGTCTATATCATACTGAATTTGGATATAGTTAAGAGATCTGCTCACCATGAGGAAGCTGTACCCGATCCAAAGTTCATCCCAACCAGCTGGACATTCCGGTATAGCCATGGATTGACTGTGCACTGCGATTGCACGAGTTGGCGCTTCACAGACAGAACACCTGGAAATGTATCTGCCTACTTCTGGCGCCGGTATGGGCGTCATTGACATTGGCATGGGTTCCGTGGTACTCAGCCAATAACTGTAGTCGTTGCGTTGCGCGTAATCACATACGTTGTTTATGTTACAGAACATGAAGGGCATGGTGGAGAACCTGGTGACGCAACTACCGGGGGCGCCTGCGAAAGAACGTCGATATTAATATAAAATTCGTAATTTCCGTGTTTATCATTTCGCTATAACTCCAATCCAAATGTAATTTCAAACAACTACCAATGTACAATTCTGTGAATAAACATTTTAATCTTAGTAATTATGGCCGTACAAATATGATTTCTCAACCCTTGACTATTCCTATATGACCGAAGAAGATACTACGATTAAAAATTAGGATCTAGTTATGTTTTAATATATTAAAGTTCCTCAGAAAGTATTGCGCATCTGCACTTTTATTGTATTTAAAATAACCAGAGAGAAAAGTAATTAAAATGTACAATATTTTCTGAGTTGTTGGTCATTCTAATTAAGAAGTGTCAAGTAGTCTTTCTTACCAAGATCTTGTGCGAAAGGATGTCCGTTGCCCATTATATGTAGCAAAGAGAAACCGTCCCAGAGTTTGACAGTGTTTTTCGGACATTGAGGTATCATTTCGGATTGCGAGTGTCGAGCTATGTTGAATCCTCTGTTTCGTGCACCTGGTGCTGGTGGTGCTGGGGCTCCTGGAACTCCAGGGTATCCTACACGGCAGAATAACGTACCGAAACAATAGCAGACAGACAATATTATGTGTTCAATAATGTTTTGTTAATTAAAAAACAATTCTTCACCTGGTAGCCCTTGTCGTCCAACGGGACCAGGAATGCCAGGATAACCAGGAGGACCATCTTTGCCATCTGGCCCTGGAGAACCTGGGAAGCCAATCATTCCTCGTTCACCTGGTCGTCCGGGTACACCGTCTTCTCCAGGCTCGCCCATCATTCCCTTTGTCCCTGGGAAACCTACATCAACAGTCCTTCTATTAAGAAATTTCTAGACAAAGTCTTTATACTTTAGAATTATTCGTATTTCTCATACCAGGTAATCCTACGATTCCTATGTCACCGAGTTGCCCTTTTCTTGGCGTAAGCGGAAATAGACTAGTACCGCGATCTCCTTTTGGTCCCTATCAAATAAACGGTATTTAAGAATTTAAGAATTTAAGGTTCAAGATACAACGCAATGTAACGTAACCTGACCAGTTGGCCTGTAGCTCTGGTAGCCATTTATTACGGGAGAGAATGTAGCTCTATTCGATGGCAATCGCAATCATAGATTCGCATGCCGGCTTGGATTAAAGTAAGCGCAGGCAGGTGCGCCTGTTCATTGGCAACCACCGTTACGAACTGATATGGGTAGGTTGCAGTGAGTCAGGCGCAGGGGTGCCCCTGTCCGTTGATAACCA
>NC_071980.1:7502786-7524118 GCF_026283585.1 Hylaeus volcanicus | reverse complement strand
CGTTGGCAACCGCAGTTACGAACTGACATGGGCAGGTTGCAGTGAGTTGGGCGCAGGGGTACGGCAGGTTGCATTACAATTGGAAAAATAAATTACAATTTCAAGGTTTATATTACAATGTATGCAACCCGCCAGTCAGCTTCACTGACAGTCGGGAACCAACGCTACTAATCCTTGATAATCCGCGGACGTGTAAATAACCACGAAACAATCTATTTTTCGAAAGATAAAATCAAATGAATGGAACGAATGATCGAAACGACTAACCTGTGGACCTGGAGGTCCTGGCAATCCTGGTAGACCAGGCTCGCCGTCATCGCCGATTTCTCCCTTCGGCCCCGGCAGTCCCGGGAATCCAGGAAGTCCTGAATCCCCTCTTTCGCCCTTACGTCCTGATCTGCCATGCAATCCATGCAATCCTCGATCTCCTGGCTGTCCTCTTATACTGATTCCGGGTACTCCTTGGTCTCCTTCTAAACCCTTCGGTCCAGGTGGTCCAGGTAGACTCGACAATCCTCTCATTCCTGGTGCTCCAGGCATTCCGGCGAAGCCTTTCGGACCTGGATGGGAGGATGCATAAATGTTGATAACAAAAAAATGCGATTAACTTTCCTGAAGTACTTCATTTTACTTTAAACATATTCGAGAGACTATCGACCTTCATCTCCAGGGAGTCCTTTGGGTCCACGGAAACTGAGACCAACGTCTCCTTGAATTCCTTTGGGACCATCGAATCCATATGCTCCGGGGGCGCCCTTCTGTCCAGGAATTCCTGGAGTACCAGGCAGCCCATCCAATCCGTCTCGCCCTGGCTCACCCCTTTCGGCGAATTTCCCAGGCAATCCTACGGCATCGTATTCGCACTTAATAGCGAATATTCGCTCGCATTAAGACAAATGATTACGTTTCGATGTTACCTGGAGAACCGCGAGGTCCTTGATCGCCAGGAAGTCCTGGAAATCCTGGCATCCCTTGGAATCCATCGGATCCGGGGAACCCTTCGTCACCTGTGGCCCCCTAAAATTATTTTTCTTTATTAAAAATATTTATATCCCAATCAAGTGGATCAGGATTTATTATGCAACGATCTATATTAGACCGAGCGATTACAAGACGTGTCGTTCGCGTACCTTGCGGCCAGCCAATCCACTGAATCCTCGTTCGCCCTGTTCTCCTTTCTCACCTGGCTGTCCATCGCGGCCGGGATCACCAAATTCACCCCTTTCCGCCACGACGTACAGCGAAATACCTGGCTCACCTACGATACCTTTTGGTCCTGGCGCTCCCATTAAGCCAGGAAGTCCTCGAGGCCCGTCATCGCCAGGCATTCCTAAACAAAGTTTTCACCCAAGTCGGTACGAGGTTGATCGAATGTCAAGCTTCGAAGCTTCGTGCACAGGTGGTTCGATGGTTAGTCAAACCCGTCGATACTCGAATAATTAACTTGAGATGCTTTTTTAATATTCTATTGCCACGAATGCTAAGATTATATTGACTTCTCGAATGAGATCTCTAATTTGAGATTTGAGAATCAGGTCACCTTTGCCTCAACGATTTTATTTGCCTCAATCATTTTATCGTGCACTTCGAATTCCAAAGAAATTAAACCTAAAGAAAATCTAGTGGCGACAGAGAGTCACCTCTCGAGCGGAAGTTACGTTCGAGAAACCTACCTGGGAATCCCATTTGGCCAGGATCGCCATCCATTCCTCGGTTACCTTTGGTACCGTCGGGACCAGCCGGTCCCATTGGGCCACGTTCACCTTTAGCACCGTATGCACCAGGATAACCAGGCAATCCTGGTCTTCCCTGGAAGCCCCAATCTCCCCTTTCTCCTTTCAGTCCATCGAGTCCCATGTCACCGATCTCTCCCTGTTGGAAACACAATTATCACCATTTCTACAGTCAACATTTTATTCCTCGCCAACTCCTAGGCTACCTGTCAGCCTATATCGACATAACCAGAAACAAATGATTTCTAAGCAAATCATTGACTAAGGTGTCGACATGTTCCCATACCTTTGGCCCAGGCATTCCATGGGTTCCGTTGTAACCAGGTTCGCCTCTCAGCCCTGGCATACCATCGAATCCATCGGTAGCTAAACCGGGTTCACCAGGTAAACCAGGTCGACCGTCGATACCGGGGAATCCTGGTGCACCGATTTCTCCCACGTAGCCGGGTTCGCCGATGTCGCCTTGGGGCCCACTGAAGGCGTTATCACCTGGAAGTCCGTCGAGACCGTCGGGGCCAGGATCGCCAGAGACACCTTTGTAACCAGGCACGCCCATCATGCCCGAAGCGCCGATCGGTCCATAGTTTCCTCGTTCCCCTTTAGCTCCGAGGAGACCAGGAACTCCGTCGGGACCAGGCCAGCCAGGTGGACCGGGATCGCCGAGTTCACCGACGTCACCGTCTTCTCCTGGAGCACCTGGTCTACCTGGGATCCCGTCTCTGCCCACGTAACCCATCGGACCGGGGTCACCGTCGTTTCCTCGACGGCCCACAAGGCCGATCTCTCCCTTCAAGCCCTTCATTCCGTCGAATCCGGGTGGTCCATCATGGCCTGAACGAGAGTTTATCATTTAAACCAAGATCTTTTTATAGCTTCTCGAAGCTTTCTCGTTTCTTGTTTGTTTGTTGCAAAATAATACGTTTGTATTCGAGAGATTTTACAGGTAACCCTTTGTAGGGCAGAACTCCTTGGGTCATTTTTGCTCTCGATTCTTTTGTAAAAAGAAAGGTACGAGCGTAGAAATTTAAAAATAGAAAATTCCTTCTATGGTAAAAATGTCTGGATACTTTATGCTTCGAATTATTAACAAACTTTCAATGTTTAAGATACGAGTAACGATATCTGGCAAATGCGCTAGTTGATATCAGTTCTGTTCGTGCTTTAAATATCCTCGTCTATTAATAAACTTTCTACATTTAAGATAGAAGTAGTTGACCATATACCAGTTGATATCAGCTTTATTTAACGCTTCGAACTTCCTGATTTATTAATAAACGTTTAAGATAATGGCGCTGATAGTTGACCCACTGGTACTACGAATATTCAATTCAACGGGTAATCGTACCTTTAACGCCAACATCTCCAACCATTCCAGGCATTCCAGGTAGTCCAGGCGTTCCAGGGAATCCTCTGGGACCTTGAAGGCTGTCGCCATGCACGCCTTTGGCTCCCTGTCTCACAAATTCGATACGATAAGTCCCACGATGAAATTCATTACGAATTCTTGGACTTTCAAAAACATACAGGCAGTGTAAGAAGCATTCGTACAGCAACCAATTTAACACGTTTACTGCCAGACAAGTATTCTTGAAACTTTCTGCTAAGATTAAATATTATTTAAACTATTGGAAACTACATAATAACTACATGATAACTTTAGTAAAATTTATAAATTTCATTTAAATTCATTTCCTATGATACTTGACTTTCAGGATGAATTTTTTTAGCTGTTCAGTGAAGAGCACCGTGGGTGACATGGCGGACAACGTGTTGAAATAAATGGATCCTGTATGAATACTTATTACAGTTACTGTATGTATCAAAGATCGTGTAATTTTACCTGAAGGCCAGGTAGACCTTCTATACCAGGAGCTCCTTTGCCACCTTTGCCGCCCTTCGCCCCGTCTACTCCAGGTCTACCTCGCAATCCCGCAGGACCAGCGTCACCGATCTCTCCCTTTTCACCCGTGTAACCTTGGTCGCCGTAATCGCCGTATGTCTGGTTCGTACCTGGGTCACCTCGGTCACCTTTGTTGCCAAAACGTCCCTGCAAACAGAGAGCGATTCCATAACACGGTCAGGGCTTTTCAATCGATACACCGAAAAATGACCGCCAGTATACTTGCTGGTAGGGATCTCGCGAGGTCGCAAAATCGATCGGATAATCGATCTTTACAACTTAAACTGACCGTAATTAGTAATCCGACACCTTCTTAGACAGGGATAGAGCTAGACTTTTCGTTCAACACCGTACGATATCGAAATTAGGAGGCTCGTACTTCAATAACTTTAGTCTTTTTATGTATGTTCACGCATAATTCTGCAATGGGTAAATCAATTACCATAGAACTATTTCGTTTTGTAAAGTACATTCTGTGGAGGATGGAAGTTGCTGTTTTATCAAACTGACTCAAATATTTATGTTTTAAACTAATAATAACGACGTACAATATCACTTTTTTACTTTCTAATACTTTTCTCTTAAGGAGATTCAATTTTTCTACTTTCTTTAATCTTCTCATTTCAGAAGTTTCCTCTTCCTTGAACGGTACGTGTGTAATGTTAAGTTTAGGGGAGTATCTTTTAACAAATTGCAGCATGATTGGATCAGCAATTTGTGAAAGGACTTTACTTATTGAAAAAATACCGTGGTAGGTAGAAACTGAATTAACCAATCGTCGTCAAAAGTTTTTGGTTTTTCCAGTTTGGAAAAATCCGAGATAACGTGGACATGTATACCTTAGATCCGCGACATCTCTGTCGTCCTAGGGATCGATTACCTATGCCAATAAATCATTAACTGCTGTTTCGGTTTACGACTTCACAAGATCCCTACCAGCGACTGTACACGATACGTTTTCCATTCATTCGTTTTCCGATCATTCGTTTTCCAATCCTTGTATGCTTACTGGAAAACCAACAGGTCCCCGGTTTCCTGGAGTACCCGCTGTCCCTCGAAAACCTTGATCTCCCGGCATTCCTGGATAGCCCTTGAGTCCCACGGGACCCTGAGGCGATATACCGGGGGATCCAGGAAGTCCTGGTGCTCCGGGGTATCCCTCGTCACCTGGTCGTCCTACTTCACCTGGGAATCCATCGTCCCCTGCAAAGAATCAAGGTCCAAGTTCGCTGTTACCGACAACTATAATACATATAATTGCTTCGAGTGTTTGTATATATTTCTGTATAGTTACGGTTAGAGACTCGTGTTTCAAAAGAAATATTGTAAATAATAATTAGAAATTCTTCTCGATACAATTCATCTTTATCCTTATCGAAGAATATCGAAGAATCTGTATAGGTTTAATGTTTCCAAATAAATGCTTCACTATGCACACGTACATAAACAGACTTTGCGCGTTTATACGCTTACAATAAAAAAATTTATTTGGAAGCGTTACAGCTATCATTTAATTTAGAAAAGTTTCGTTAATGACCTAGATGGGGTACGAATATTTATTACGATTAGACTGCGGATCTTTATGCAAAATAAAATCTTCGTGAACAAAAATTGAACCTAAATAAATACCTAAATACCTACATACCTAAATACGAATTCATTTTATTCTGCAAATATTATAACATGAACTTTACTTTCAATCTTGTTTATATTCTTGGATATTGTTTGCGTTTTGTAGTCTCTTGCACATTCAAGTTTCCTATAAATGCATCAAGATCCGCGGTGTAATTATGATATTATGTGGTCGTTGAACTTCTCACCTGGAAAACCTCTTTCTCCCTTGAATCCTTTGTCTCCCTTCAGATTTATATTGTATCCAGACGCCTCCCCGGTTTCTCCTTTCCGCCCATGTTCGCCCTGGAAACCCTTCAACCCAGGGTTACCCCAGTAACCTGGTTCACCTCGCAGGAACTCGATTGGTATCGTCGCGTCGTCGCCATTCTCGCCAGGGAAGCCATCGTCACCTGGCAAACCGTCTCGTCCCGAAACTCCTGGCAGCCCGTGATCACCCTGGGAACAAAACAGTATCCACGATCGTTAGACATGGCCTGCGAAAAGTATGTAGCTGCAATGTAACGACTATTTAGAATTAGAAAGTAATTATTTAAGTAATTCTCGATTACTTTGTTTTTTGTAATTACGCAATGCCTTATACTTAATTACTGAGTAATTCAATTACTTTTTAATAATTACTTTTTATAATTACCCAGACAGTAAGAAAAAAAGTAATTTCAATTATTTTTTTAATAATTACATTCAAGTAATTAAAAAAAGTCTTTATAATTACCTTCTTATTACTATTAGGTATTTTGAACTAGACTCGAGACGCCTTTCAATTACTTTCTGGACAGTTCTAAGTAATTATTAAAAGGTAACCGAATTACTGGTAGTAGTTAAGTAATTTCAAATACAATTACATGCGACACAGTAACCGTAATGGCAATTCCTTTCTGGGCAGTTATAAGTAATTGCAAATACAATTACATGCGACATACCATTACATTACATGCAATTGTAACGGCAATTATTCAATTACTTGACCAAAGTAATCGGTATTACTCCAGACCCGGAGTATAACTACGATAACTTCGAAACAAATCGAGCAGGACAGTTGCAAATTTACTCAAACATACATTGTACATACGCGTATAAATAAACATAGCAAATTTCGAAAGTTCACGTCTATTACTTTGCCCTAAAAAAAAAAATCGCGAAAAGTGCCTCGATGGTGGTATAGATAAAGAATTCTTTCTTAACAGGTCCAGCGGGTGATAAGAGGTACTGACCTTCTCCCCTTTGGGCCCGTCAAATCCCACGTCACCGTACGGTCCAATTTCACCTTTGGGCCCTCTTAGCCCTTCCAGTCCAGGGAACCCTTTGTCGCCAATGTCGCCAGGCTCTCCGATTGTTTTGTTGCGCGGAGGCAATACCAATCTCCCTCTCTCTCCCTTCGGTCCCTGGACACCGGCGATTCCTGGACGTCCGCTGTCGCCTTCCAAGCCCATTGGTCCAGGAATACCAGCTTTTCCGTGGGCACCCTTGAAGCCACGCGGTCCAGGCAAACCAGGGTATCCTGGCTGGCCAGGATATCCGGCCAGTCCGCTGTCGCCGGTTTCACCTTTCTCGCCAGGCAGTCCTACGGAACGAACACGTCGTTACTTTATGGTTGGAATATCCTTCAATTGGAAATCGGAGGAAATTGGAAATTGGAGTGGCGGCGAAGGACAGTCGAGTTGTCTAGGAACTGAAGGTCGATTCAGACTATACGACACGGACCGGCACCGACGCGACAAAACATTAAAACACGCGTTTTAATGGAACTATTCGCGCTATTCCCATTGGCGGAAGGTTCAGGTCGGTGTCTGTTAAGTGTAACACGCGTGTTTGAATGTTTTGTCGTGTCGGTGTCGGTACGTGTCGTTGCCGGAACGTGACGGTCCGTGTCGTATAGTCTGAATCGACCTTGATTCGTTAGTTAGCTAACTCGTTTCTGGCATTTGGTCATCTTCGTTACTTCCGCTGTAGGATACTGTCTCTCCAGACGGTCTCCACTGACAAACAGAGCGAAACCATTGAGAAATGAAACGCGTAAAGGTCTATTTACACGTATCCGTAACGTGTCAGTTCCGTATCCGTTCAGTTCCGTAATGTTCCATCAGTGTCAGTGATTTTAAATGTACTTCTGTTGTTTTTTGAATGGGCATGTTCGCAGACGTCCGACACCGCTCCGTGACGTTAAACTGGTACGATATGGATACGGAACTGACACGTTACGGATATGAGTAAATAGACCTTTAGGGGCTTATAGATTGTTCGATTCGACTTGCCTGGTGCGCAAACGCCGCAGTCGTCGCCCTTCGGACCTATCGCTCCCATCCAGCCTGGACGACCGGGCCATCCGTCGGGTCCGGGAATTCCAGGTGGTCCTGGCAATCCTCGTTCGCCGGGAGGACCGCGGATTCTGATACCTTTCCCAGGGAAACCTTTCGGACCTGTTCGAACGAAAGAAATTGGCATTATTGGCTGCGATAGGCATCGAGTCGTGGTTTATATTAGGTTGTCTCGAAAGTTTCTTTCGCGAGTTGCACTCAATTATTCGATGTGGTCGTGTTTATATAAATCGACAATCTAATTTCATAGATATTCGTGTTGTAACGGTAATGGAGCAAAATGAATCGTGCACAATTCAGTAATGTAACATAAAACATAAGATATTGTGCATGTATTACTTATTAATATAGCGAAAGAAACTTTTGGGACAATCTAATATTACAATCGTGACACAGTGTACAAGCACACGTATGAGGTAAAAATATGAATAAGAATTATGCCGTCATGCCATTGCTACTTGGAGCGAAAGATTTAGAGAGCGCTATTTCAGGATAATAACTGTTTGTATTAAAAAAACGCTATTATTAATTCATTATTCTCGAAAATAAAGTTGCGACTCGTCTATAATTTTTCACGATAAATAATCGATTAGTAGAATGCGGATCTTTATGCGAAATAAAATCTTCGTGAACAAGAATTGAACCTAAATAGGAATTTTTTTTATTATAATATGAATGTTACTTTCGATATTTTTAAATATTATTGCACACCCTGTGCATTTTCTAGTCCTTTGAAACATTCAAATTTTCTACGAATGCATAAAAATCCGCTACCGATACGTATTTTACTATCTTATACGTTTTTCCATTTATGCCGATCCTCATTTTCCATATTCTCATTTGGCATAATTCTCATTTTCCATCATTCTCATTTGGTATTAATTGTAACGAGAATGTTCTCACCAGGAAGACCGTGTTCACCGCGATCGCCGGGTGGACCGGAGTATCCAGGTATTCCAGGCTTTCCGTCGATGCCTGGGGGCCCGATGATCGTTATGCCGGGGAATCCTTTTGGTCCAGCGACTCCAGGTAGACCAGGTAAGCCGGACACACCCTGGGAGCCCATCTGGCCGGGAAAACCTGCGACAGTTCGAATGACACATTTTTTAGTAAGACGCTTTGTCGGCGGTTTGTATGGGACATTGTCGAGGACGCACCGTCCGATCCTGGCTCGCCTTTGACGGAAGATCCTTTCGGCCCTGGCAGGCCCGAGGCACCGGCAGGTCCTGGAGGACCAGGTGGACCGATGTAGCCCACGTTGCCTGGCGTACCTGGCGTTCCTGACTCCCCCATCGGACCGGGTGGACCTGATACAAAAAGTATCGTTAGAGCAAGTTTATTCAAAGTCGCGGCGTAGTCCTTGCGAACACCAGAGATGTAATATTATTTTTGTAATATTTTTCAAAGAATTTGTTACAGCTCATGAGTGTCATGAGCCACAGAGGTTATACAGTGTTATATTTACAGTATTTTAATAATGTACGTAAAATGTACTAAATATAGTGCATAAATAAATGTGTATATAGTTTATGAAGTATATTACGAGAACACTGTAAGTATATACTGTAATAAAATATTGTATAATCTGTATAAGCCTGTATAAACTATAATAAAATATTGTATAACTTGTATGATATTTATTCAATACACACATATATATATCTAGGCTCATTAGGTTATACAGTGTTATATTTACAGTATTTTTATAATCTATGTAAAGTGTACTAAATACAGTGCATAAATAAATATGTAAAATATAATATTGTATAACCTCTGTGTATTATATGTATTATAATATAGATATAATATTACATTATAGAGTATTATATACTCTTATTGTATACAATGAATTACTGAACCTACTTATTTAAGTATTTTGATTTCCTATATACATAAAGTTCTCGCATTTGTTACGTTCTAAAAAGTATCTGGAACGAACCTACGTCTCCCTGAATTCCAATGTTCCCTTGAATTATTTCGTCGAGTTCCGGTATATATTTTCCAGGTTCTCCAGCAGCCCCTTGTTTGCCAGGCGCTCCTTGATTCCCTGGTTCTCCCGGCTCCCCCTGAATTTAAAATCCGAGTCTTACATTCGCGGCGACGCATTTCGAAACGAAGCGAAACTTCGTTTCGACGTAACGGGCATTTCGAATAACAATACCGGTTAAATATTGTGTTCATAAAAAAAAAAACATATATCCTGCTTGACATATATCCCTCCAATGTTTCGAAATCGCCTTCATTAATATACGATTGAAATTGTGAATGGTTTTTCAAGCAAATGGAACGCGAGTCGTTTAGCGAGTTTTCGCGACGCGCGTGTAAAATTGGAAAAAAAAATTAGCGTATTCAATATGCGTACGGTTTACCGTAACGGGACTGTAATTCGAGGTAAATATTACGCGCGCAATCGGAGTATGAAATATTCGTGCAAACGTACGTCGCATTCAGCGTAGAGATTACGTTAATTAAAGTCGATCGCGATGATTCGTGTAAACGTAATTGCTCGCGCAGTAATTTCGATTTCGTTCGATTACACCTGCGAATCGAATCGAAATCGTCGCAAATTAGCCACGCTTGTATTTACCAGTTTTCTGACAATAGAAACGCGACACTTACGCCAATTCCGGTCGATCCTGGATTTCCTTCGTAGCCGGGGGCACCTTTGTCCCCCTTTGATCCTGCAGGTCCTGCCGGGCCCTCTACGCCCTGCTTACCCCTCGGCCCGTCGCTACCCTGCTCTCCTTTTCCACCTTTGATTCCCAGAAATCCTGGCCGACCCTGCGAAATATTCGCGCTCACCTTGAATATCCGATTATACGGCCAGATTATCTTTTAATTTCCAAATTTCCCGAACGCTTCGGGTCGCGTAATTACGTTACGAATTTTCCAGAAAATTTCTCTCCGACAAAATATATTGGCGAACGTTGATATTTATATTATATCGTTACGTAGTTATCTCCTACTATGTTTACGCTATGTAAAGATACGGAAGAAAATGTATGAAACAGAAACGCAACGTTAAGAGTATAGCGAGCGATTGAAATAATAATTTTCTGATAAATATAGAATGTTAAAAAAACGTGGATATAATATCACAAAAAAAAAAAGAGAAAAAATATACGTGTCGAATCGAGTAATCTCTTCCTTTTCGAAGTCGGTTAAAAATGAAGAAGCAATTTATAAGTAAAGAACATATTACAACGAGAATTTGTATAAATATTCGAGACTACAAGTGGACAAGTGATATCATTTTAAATAAAATACTCACGCGAGGCCCTTTGGTGCCCGTCTCTCCCTTATAGCCGTAGTTTCCAACGTCTCCCTTCATACCCTTGTAGCCCTTAAC
This sequence comes from Hylaeus volcanicus, assembly GCF_026283585.1. Classification (NCBI taxonomy): domain Eukaryota; kingdom Metazoa; phylum Arthropoda; class Insecta; order Hymenoptera; family Colletidae; genus Hylaeus; species Hylaeus volcanicus. The sequence continues at coordinate 7,513,186 of NC_071980.1, read as the reverse complement.
TCCCTTCACGGTCGTGGTGCCCTTTTTCGTCTTGTATTCGCCGCTGCTCGGGGGCCCAGGATCACCTCTGTCCCCCTGTTCGCCCATGGCACCTTTCACGCCGTACACCGTCTCGCCAGGTTCACCTCGCATACCTGGCAGACCGGGGGCGCCAACGTAACCCTAAGAAATTACTTTAGTTGACACTTTGGTCCACCTCCTCTGTCGCAGATCTTCCGACACGTTGTTATCGCAGCATCGATGAAAGATTTGTCAGTAACGTTACATGTGATCTCATAAATATTACCCTCTGCGTCTATCGATGATGTTCGACTAAATTAAATAATAGTTTCGATATTACCAAATGAATTCTTCCTTATAAATATGAATATTAATAAGCTTGTACATCTGTACATATTTATACATACGTCAAGATATTTATCGAACATGCACTCGGAAACATCTTCCATTTAATTTAAACAAATTCCTTTGATAGAAATGGAGGGTACGAATTACCCTCTGCGTCTATTGATGATGTCCGACTAAATTAAATAATAGTTTCGATATTACCAAATGAATTCTTCCTTATAAATATGAATATTAATAAGCTTGTACATCTGTACACATTTATACATACGTCAAGATATTTATCGAACATGCACTCGGAAACATCTTCCATTTAATTTAAACAAATTTCTTTGATAGAAATAGAGGGTACGAATATTTATTTGACTGACTGTATACGTAGGAGCATTTCTTTTTTAATAAAGAAGTTGAATGGACCGTGAACAGTCTCGATTATTTAATCGCGCATGTTTCTTTGTTGTAATTGTGAATTTGTTTAGGGAAGGTTCACGCACCTGCATTTTTTTTTTCTGTATAACGAGTGCAAATACTAAAAAATCTCGTTTCTTCGTTACACGGTAACGATAATTCACGATAAAGAGATCTCGTACACGTACACGACGTAGGGAACGCAGGTTTCGCGTTTCCTGGAAGTCGCCGATCACTCGTCGGAATCTTCTCCCGGAGTGAAGACGGCACCTCGCGTTATCAGCGAGAATGGCGTCAGCGGATATCAGTCCGAGGTGCCGCGACGCGTCAGGTTTCGGTGGATGCTGCTGCCGCGTTTCGTATTCAGCGATTAACACGTGGCACTTTTGCTTCATCGTCTCTCATCCGGACTCGGTATCCGTGACTTTCGTGAATTCCTTCGCGGAATATTCTCCGGGGGAATTCACGGAATTCTCTCTCTTCCGCGACGGTGGCCTTCGAGGAGAACTCTCGGCGTGTCTCTCGTAAGAGAGATCGGAGCCTCTGTCGATCTAAAGCTACGATTCATCGATTTCATCCCTTGTATATTATGGCAGGAGAGATTAAAGCTCTGAGGCGACCGTTTAGGTTCTCGATTTAATTCGTTGAATTCGAGACTTTGTATCGTGAGATTTACTTTGTAATCTTTCGATGTAATCTTCCTCTGTGTCTGTAGGGAGTTTTGACGAGATGTTTACAGTATTTGGGAGGTATACAACAATCAGTCTGATAAGCATACGGACCCTTTATATTTATTAACTCTTTGCACTCGAGATCGTCTTTTTTGGTATCTACCAGCAACTCGAGATGCTTTCTTGGCATTCTACATTCTACATTCTGTATTGCCTTGAATGCTAAGCTTCGATTGACTTCGAACATGTCATTTTATTGACACTTCTAGTACGAAAGAAATGAAATCTAAAGGAACATTATTGCTGGTAGATTTGTTACGCGAAACCTAGCGGTGACTGAGACTCATCTCTCGAGTGCAAAGGGCTAACTAGTCAGCTGCGTTTGACGAGTCCCTCGATAAAATTGAGAGATATAAGGTTCGCTTTTCGCGACAATTAAGAAACGGGAAAATCATGGTCCGATCGAACCAACGAGTTTGCGGGATCCGCTTTCGATCCGGGGCCCTAGGCAGACATCTTTGTTTACCCGCGGTATAACGCGCCACTGTCGCTGGTTATCTCTCTTCGGGTACCGTAACGACCGATCGGGCCAACCTGGTGGGTTCGTGAACCTCTTACGAGAGTTTAGGTCGTGCCGTTCATTCGCGGATGCCACGGGAACGAGATAAGAGAGAAGGCGGAAAGGAACGAAAGCGTCGAAGGGAGACGATGAGCCTCGGTCCCTCCGAACCGCCGTCTTCTTCTTTTTCGCGAAACGCCACCTGCTCCCATGAAATATCGCCCTCCTCGCAAAGTATTCCCCGGCGATATTTAACGGTCATACCGAGGACGAAGGAAAGAGGAAGTCCAAGGAAAGAGGAGGGAAGATGTGCTGGCATTCGCTACAAAATTCGCCAAAGGAGAAATTCAGATTGAATAAAATTGACGATTCATAATTATAGCGAAATATCATTTCATCGAGATTCATCGAACCTTCGTGACTATGTACGCGAATTTCCATCAACGGTTATTGTATATATAGCCGTTTCTTTTCTCGTACGGAAATTATTTGTATCTCTCTTCCCTTCTTATAGAATTCCTTTCTGATATAAAAATTTGTCCTTTCCTTTAGAACAAGGCCGAATTTAATTTTGCCGTAATCGTACCGCAGTTTCCTTACAAAATTCCCTTCTAATATAACAACCTTGTCGTACCTCTGTCTCCTTATAAAATTCCCTTCCGATATAACAACCCATTTTATTTGTCCATTTTTTTAAAAACACCCTCTCCTTTCACGAAGATATAACAGTGACCAAGTTGCGAACAAATAGCGTATCAGTATGATTAAATAGCGTTTCTGAACTCACCATGTCGCCCGTTTCTCCAGGGTAGCCCATTTCGCCTGGAATCCCGTACGGACCCTTGTAGCCCTGAGGAGAAAATTCAAGCGATTTAGCATCGAACAGGTCCGATCGATCCGGGACAATCGAGGGAAATTCATTTCGCGAGTTGATCGTTCGGGGGTGATTGTTTCGTGGCACTGGTTGTCGCCGTAAGCAAACTAGAACTGCGAGGATTGAGTTAATTATCGACAGGAGTATTAATCGGTCCCCGGAGGAACTGTGGCTTGCTATTATTTCGAAAGGGGTCGGGTAATCATTTAGTCGATCAGTTGAGTGGGTCATTGGATCATTGTTACGAAATTAAACGACTAGATGTTTTTTTCAATTTTCACTCCACGAAAGTAATTATTTTTATAACTGACCTTATTTCGGATGTAAACTGTGGCTTGCTATTATTTCGAAAGGGGTCGGGTAATCATTTAGTCGATCAGTTGGGTGGGTCATTGGATCATTGTTACGAAATTAAACGACTAGATGTTTTTTTTAAATTTTCACTCCACGAAAGTAATTATTTTTAGATATAACTGACCTTATTTCGGATGTAAATCGAGCCTGAAATAACCTTCTGAACGAACATCTCTTTATCCAACCATGTCTTTATCCAACTTAGCAATAATTATCCCCACGAAGAAGCAAAGCAAATATACTTTAAGAAACTTCGATCCCAGCCGTTCAATTTAGTAAAATTCTCGAAGTTTCACGCGTTTCAAAAAGTTTACTTATCCGTCCGCAAGACTCGACCTGGCCCGTTTCAAACTTTCGTGTTACAAGCGGAAGATTGCAAGTACAATGATCGACGCAGCGTCAACTCCAACGAAAGATTCCAATTTCCAATTCAAACTGTTGAAAAACTCGCCGCGCGGAGTGGACGGTGAAATTTCGCCGCGGCCACCGCAGGATCCACGGCATTCCCGTCACGTCCCGAAGCTACTACCACTCGCAAAACAGTTTCCGTTCGGCTCGTCCTGGCCCGTCGTTCCCAGGAACCGACGCGATTTGTCTGCGGAGCCCGATACCTCAACGAAGGAACAACAATTTTGTACTCGTCCCCCGACAACTTTGTAAGCGTTTCCCGAACAGGGATTGTGGGAACCAGGGATTATTTAAATTTCAGATCTAGATAATCCAGAGATGAAAAGCACCAAAAGCACCAAAAGCACTTGGAAGAAAAGTATCTTAGGATTTTCGGGATTTTCTGCAGATATTTCTTCGATAATACAGGCTTGATGGAACGCTCACACGATGTTGTGTTTCACGATTGTTAACTATCGTTACTTTGATGAAAAATTTGAAACACTAGGTATATTCTGTAACATGCATACTTGATCGGGAGATAGAATCTTGAAGTACCTTTTGGAAGACACTGCGTATACATTAAATTCCATCAAGGTTTAATACTTCAATAACGACGCAAGTTCCAATCTTTGATAATTGGAACTATCGTACTTCTAATTGTATCAGTTATATCGTGTCGTATCGTAACGAAACCACTGAACAGTTGTTTATTTAGACACGCAACTATATCGACCAATGAATTCTGTCGCATCGACAAAATTTTCAATAAACAAGCCCGGGTACGTTTCGATTTAGTTGACCGTAAATTCAATTACCTCGGGTCCGTCCACGCCTGGAGTTCCGCGGTAACCCTTCACGCCGACGGAGTTGATACCACCGTCGCCAGGTTCGCCAGTGGGACCAGGATCCCCTATCGCACCTGGAGAACCGCGTCTACCGTACTCTCCAGGCATTCCAGGTGATCCAGCACGTCCATCGGTCCCGTTGCATCCGTCCAAACCGTCTGGTCCAGTCACGCCAGGCAGACCAGGGTTGCCCTGCGGCCAGGAATTTAATTATTCCAGTATTTTTTTCAGCCATTATTAAAGGAGCGTCCACATGGCCTCGTCGACGGAGAACGAGACTCGGACTCGCGTTGCTTCTTTGATTTCGAGTAGCAAACGAAATTTGACCAAGTCTGGCGGAGCCTTCGAATTTCTATTTAGCATTCAGGAAGGTTTTACCGCTAACTTCGATTTAAAATTTGAATTTATTTACACATCTTCGCGTGAGTTACTCGATTATAGTTTCGACTATTTATTTATTTCGATTGCATGGAAAAATAATGTCGCGAAACAGTCCGGTACGAAGAAGGCGAAGCGTTTCGAGTGGGAAAATCTGGAGCTCTGTTTAACGAGAATACTTACCGCCTCGATTTAACGAATACAGTTTTCAATCCATCGGCACTCCGGTGACCAAATCCCGCTACACATTAACGAAGCGCACTCGACCGAGTTTCGCGATTGCTTATTCGCGGCGACGAAATTTTACGTGTTTTATTTGAAACATTTTACAAAGGTGAGACCTATTCACTTTACGGTGTAACGCTTTGCCGGACGGGTGTAAAGTGAGCCTACGAACGCAGGTTTGTTAAAAATGCGAGTCGAAGAATGTCAGTTATCTTTCGAACGGTTCGTAATGATACGAGGGAACTGCGAGTAACAGACCTGAGCAAATTTTGTTTGAAATGGAAACGAGGTGTTATTTGGAAGGTGCTGAGATATACATTTATTTGGAGTAACAAGGAATAAGAATAATAATTTCTAAATGAAAATTCGGAATGGGGATATGTGTACAAACCGAAAGTCCGGGAGCTCCTGGGAATCCTTGTATACCTTGATCACCCTGGAAAAGAAAACAGAGATTGAATACTTCAACGATGTTAGTGTTTGGAATATATATTTAATTTTCTCTAAAGATGTTATTTAACGTTCAAAAATGTTTCTATTGAAATGACTATCAACCGCATACGTTCACATTTGTGTGGTGGAATTGACAAATGGGTGAATGCATTTATAAAGTGCTCCTAAACCAAATTGACCGGGATTCGTGGCATTCACAGAGTTTTGATCCATTATCTCTACTACAGTGGTAATAACGGAGTGGAAATCATTTTTCGGTTTATCCTTGATATTTCCCGTTCTGCTCGATAAAAAATTATGAAAAAAATCATGGTTACTTCACCAATTAGTACGTATATTCGAGAATTTTTTCAGAATTTTTGCACCTAAGTTCGAATCTTAAAAAATTCACAAACATTTTAGTCAAGTGACCACGTGTGTATTTACGTAGTACGAAGTCCCTTATTAGTATTAGTGATCTCTAATTTTGTCGGATTTTTCGAAGGGGTGGAACGTAGTAAAAAGAATCAAAGATCGTTAAAATATTGTTCTATTAATCGAGCCATTTCTCATCCAGACAATTCCTACGACGGAATCGTTCATCTATAAAAATAACGACTTCCACGATTACGCGATCGCTCGCCCACTTGATTTAAATGTGGTTAATCGCGTTGGTTGCGATGCTGATCGACGATTATAACATCGCACCCTCGATTCGCTGGAAGGCCGTCCAATCGGCAGCGACAACCATAAGCATTTCAAATGCTTCCTGATGCGGTGCCCGCGAAAGCCGTCTGTCGAACGCGATTCCGTTGTGCATAAAATAAAGCGCGTCGTTAGCAATTGTCTGTTGCACTCAATTGTCTCGTGGTAAAGAGCCGCGATATAATTGCAGAAGCGCGTCATGCTAACAACGCGAATCGTGCCACATTTTTCTACGCCATCGGGGATCGTTCGCGCGACGCGTCGTTAACGAAACGCGTAATTAGAACTTTTCGCTCGACAATGGTTTCTTGACGTACAGTGGCCCCGAGCTGGGCCAGCGATTGCGTTCCAATTACTTTCGTAATAATCGTACCGAAATTGTACGATTAACGTGTAATCGTAAATTACGGTTTTTTAATCTGCATTCGCGACTCGGTAATTTGTAACTTTTCAAAGCTAATCGAGCCTTGATTACTCGTTAATCATTGAACACGATTAGAGGCAATTCAACGGGCATTCATCACGATTGTCGATTACTTAGCGGAATTATTGATAGAATCCTTTAGTACGACGGTTTAATCAATCAAAATTAAATACTGAGATTCTAATGGTACACGTTAGTTTGGACTTTATATTTTCAAGTACGCTTGGATTGGTTGGTTGCGCGACGTATCGAAGAAGAATTCGAGCATTTTTCTGATTACGGAATTAAGGTCTATTTACAGATATCCGTAACGTGTTAGTTCCGTATCCGTTCAGTTCCGTAGTGTTCCATCAGTGTCAGTGATTTTTCACGACATCCCTAGTGTAAATAGACATTTTTAGTCGTTTCGCTGTGTAGTTTTACGCTAGCCAACTACAACAGAACACGCGTAATTCGACAAGCGAAAATCAGGACCCCGATCTGGTTTCTGGATCGAATCGAAGTTTTGTGAATGCAAATTGGTTGAGTCCCTTGCCGACGCAGTACCAATCCGGCCTGACACGATTGCACGCCGCGTTCGCATGCATGAGTCGCTTATGCATACCTAATTTACCATTTTATGCGTCAATACGGCTCAAAGGGTCGTTCGTCTCTTTTCGATCTTCGTCTGGATTCGATCGCTACATCAACGCACCCGAGTTCTGCGCAGTCGTGTACAATCAAAAGTAAAAAATACCAAAAAATAATACGTACAAAATATATCTCGAGTAACTTCTGCTTCGATTCATCGTTCTTCCACTTTCGTGTTCGTTCCGAAGATCGTGTAAACACGCGCGCACCCCCGGCGTGTTTAATTCGAGCTGAAAAATTTCAGTGGAAAGTTCTGAAATTCGCGCGACCCGCGTTCCGTGTTTCTACGATCGCTCGAAATTTTTATTCGTAATGGAAAATTCTCGGTTTCGTCACATCTTTTTCCGTTACGCAGAAACGCACTTATCTTTCGCCGCGATTACGCACACGAATCACAGCTTTAAAGTACGCTTAAGAAAAGAGCAGCTTTATCAGTTAACCTGTTGCATAACTTCCAAGAAACGTGCCCGATTGAGAACATTATGCGGCAATATTATTACGAATTGCGCGTTCGTTCGATCGGTATCGAAATCATTCATAAAGCGAAGCTTCGAAAATGCTGCTTTCGTCGTTATTTGGTCGCGTGTATTCCGAGAGCTATGTTAGATTATGAATTAGAGAGATAAACAAAGCGACGCGGCGACCACGAACGTTATATCGAACAAAAACAGACGTGAACTCGGACACGGGAATCGGATCGACAGGTATTCGACCGGACGAATAGGTAAATCGATACATAGATAATAGGAGGGGATGGGCGCGGAGCGGTTGAACAATTATTGACCTTAATAAATTCATAGAACCGCAAATCGTTTGTAACTGCACGATATTTCAGCGACCTTTATGAGAGCCGTGCGCGCTTTACTAATTACGGCCAGCAAATGCGTAACGTTGAAATATTAGCGAGCTGGTATTGAGTCGGATACCTCCGTCAGTCGAGCGATTCCGGCTCGTTGCATTTGCCAAATAGTTAATTAACGAAATCGAATGGATTCGTTGACGTGCAAGAACCGAGGCAGATTTAAATTGGATAACATCGTCGCGCTGGAAACAATCGGCAAATCTCAAGCAAATTTCATTCTCATCTCGATTAAAAAATTCGACCTCAATTTTTACCGAGTCTATTCAACACTTCACCGACCGTTAGCCTATCGATAGGCTTTTTGTTAGGACAACCTTCGTTATTTATTATTGACGTAACATTTAACACTTTCATCGTTATATGAATTATAAAATATGTAAATATTAATCGAGAATATAAAAAAAGTATTACCGAATTCATTTATGTTATATAAGTTACTGCAATTGTAGCAAATAATTATATTGTACGAATAATAATGTTCGTAGCTGATTTATCCGATAAAACTGAGAATTCTATTTTTATGGGTTAAATAAATAATTCAAGAATTCGATTTGAACATGGTACGCATGTTGCATTGCAAATTATACTAGGAATTGAATTTAAAATAAATGGTTCCTGTACGAATACTTATTACACTGACTGTACGTGTCATTTTAAATTTCAGAATTCATTATACAAACCATTAAATTGTACTAGATATTCATATTATATATATATATATATATATATATATATATATATATAGTAATATGTATATAGTATATGTATATGTATATGTATATAGTAATATATATATATATATATATATATTACTATAGAGAAATAGAGATTGTTGTCAAAATAAAAAATATTGAATATAATTATATATCCAACCGCTACCGGTCGGTAAAGTGTTAAATTTCTCATTGAAAATTTAGCCAACACGTCTTGAAAATAAACTAATTTCACGTAATCGTCGATAATCACGTTACTCGATTTTACAAGTTTTATTAGCGACGATTCGTTACGATTCCTGCGATAATGGTTTTTGACAGAACCGATCGTACGAACGAACATCTCGCTTGAACTTATTAAACCTGATTAAATCGCGTCGAATAGGCGCGTGCAACGCAACATTTGTCGCGGCTCGTAAAAGTCCAAAACGAGCACGAAATAAGAGGCAGGAAGTCGCGTCGCCTTTGAGAAACGCGAATTTACGAGCAGACCGATAGGCAGAGGCAGGTAGAAGCTACCGATGTCTCCCGTGTATGGTCAGACTCGATACAAATTGACACACTTCCTTTTAAAGGACACCACTGATTGGCTGGCTTGGTGTGAACCCGACCAAAGGGCTGAGTCTACGATGAAGAGCGATAAATTGTGCCCCGAAATGGAATGCGCTCGATACAGAGTCCGAAGACACTTTGCGCAAGTAGAAAATAGCACAGGATTAATTGCAATTTTGTACCTCGAAGGTAAAACTATGTACAAATCTTTACATACAAATTTTACGTACAAATTTTTGAAAGAAATGCAAAATTTATCGATTTTAAAAGAATAGAGCGAATAAGAATAACTCCCTACTAATATTGAAACGTTCCGGATTTCGCGAATTCAATCGGAGTAATTATAACCGTATAAATCAATAATGTCTGTGGAATTTTGTCGTTGAAGTCAATTTCTAGGGAAACCAGATCGTCTTCGTACCAGAATTTAGCTGAAATTCGCGATAATCGACGATATTTTCCCACTTAATAATTCATTCGGTACGAATAATTTATATATATTGTTATTCGCCCACAGATCTCGGAACGTATCGTTGTTATTACGATAAAACACCTAATTTTCGACCAACAGAATTTATCAGCGGCACAATTAATGAATGGAATAAGCGATAGTCGACGAGTGTCGTTGGCACAGCAAATTTCACTTTTTATTTTCGTGTTTCGAGATAAGCAGTTGCAGAAACGCTGTCAGACATTAAGGAAGGAAGACAGGCAGGGAATATCTGAATATGAGATCACTCGACATCCGGTTCCACGTTGCTGGGTGTACAGAATGATCTGTCAATGGGAAGTGCGTTATCGCAATGCGCGTGGTGTACGCCATCCTTTATTTTTCATTATTATCCCTCTTTCAGCTTGGTCCGCGCGTGCTTTTAATGGAACCGACCCAATTTAGCGAAAACGCAATCTTACTTCGGGAACGATAAGCCGGGGAATCCGATCGAGTCGGAGGAACGAGTGCGAACGCGGACAAAAGTAGCAAATTTTGACAAACCGAAAGGAAATTTGGACAAGTAAACGCTGCTTTTCGATC
>NC_071980.1:7498085-7502776 GCF_026283585.1 Hylaeus volcanicus | reverse complement strand
TTGGACAAGTAAACGCTGCTTTTCGATCAAATTTAATCTGAATTTTTCATTTGATCGAGAACAGCATTCGTCAATTTTAACAGTAACGACGGATTTTACTATTACGTTCTTCGCGAACGATTAAAAATTCGGGATTAACGAGGAGGAGATATCGAAATAGAAGAGTTAGGTAACGAAAATAAAAGGAGCGGAGAGGATATCATTCGTCAGCGAAAGATTATTTTTAGAAAAATCGCGGACGTAGATCGCGTTCGATTTTCGCGTGGAACGAATGGTTTCGTGGTGAAATTGTCGTCAGACGATGCGAGGTATTAAAGCGACGTGTAGACGATTGCGGAACGGAAACGCCTCTCGCCCCAGCATTTCGCGATATGGGAGGACGAGTGAACGCGTAGGACTTCGCTGCGTGTATCCGTTCCATGCCTGTTATCAACTTTCGATGTCCCTTATCGCTCCGTGAAATGTACCGGCAAATCAACAATTGGTCGAATAGGAATCGAAAGAGATTACTCCCGTTTTCGATAAATCCGGCACCGCACCGTTTATGTTTTTCTCGTTCGGATCTTGTTCATGGGTGAATTTTACGCGCAACTGGCAGGAAAATTATGTTCCGGTTTGCTTGGATACCGATATTCGATCGCGAACAAAACGCGTCACCGTTCACCGTACTTGGTGAAACTTTCTGCGTGTTCCTATCCGTCCCACCGCCACCTTATAAATTCGTAAAAAGCATTTCCTCGACTTCTTGGCGGTGCCGACAGAACATTTCTACGTCAACAATTTCTAAACAATTCCTAAAAAAAATCTAATTGGGCGCTTTCGCTATTTAATTTTCAATCTTCTGATAACCGAGTATACTAATTTATATAAAAACAGAATAGACCTAATCACTGTGTTATTTATGTCTATGAACCATGTGCCGCCTATCTCCACCCACTACTATCAAACTGCTTAATAACCATCGCATTTCCTCAGCTCAATTCAGATCTATATCGACGCTCAGCGTCTGAAGATACGTCAATTGACTTTGATATCAATATTCAACAGGGAACTCTGGCCTCAGTGAAACTGCCTACGCCTTCCCTATCCTATACTTCGCTTTTACACTCTTTCGTAGTCCTTGAAGCCTATGCCGTTTCCTTTATTCGTTCCAGTTCGGATCTACATCGGTTTCTTGTATAATCAAATTATCATACTCGGCGTACAATATACCGTGACACGATCAAACGCGTAAGCCACTCTAAGAAATACTCGCATTTCATCCCGGATCTAGTTGAACCCATCTCGCTTCCGACGTGACGCTATCGAAGCTATTAGTATCACCAAAGCATGGATCACGAGAGAATAACTGTCCTCTGATATTGAAATTGATCTCTGAAATTGATACGTGATTTCAAAGTCTTGTCAGTCGATATGGGGTTGCCACGATCGTTTCTCCACTCGGTAAGCACCTCCAATTATTTTTTCCACGACTGCGAGTAGAGCTATTAACTCGCGCCGGTCGCGCTTTTGTTAGCCGGACTGTACATTTTCGTGTAATCGACAACGGGCTGGTTCAAAGTGCGAATGTCACGAGGGGTTAATGGCACGTAAGTTCTGTATCGAGGGACAGCCGCGTGGCAGAGAGGCGTATCGGCGGTGAAACGGAGATTTCTTTATCGGCGCTTAGATACCCTACTTAGTCGGAGCGAAACAAAACGGGGGATTCCACGTGCTCATCTCCGGGTGCTCGTCAATGTCGCTGTCTCTTTCGCTGCGTGGGCGTGGACCCTTCGAGTTTTCTTTACAGTAATGTAAAGAAACACGGTGCACACGGTGTGTTTCCTTCCTGCCTTTTAACTTGTCTTTCGTCGCTCCGACGACGGGACACGTGCTCGATGAAAGAATCTTTTAATTTACCAGACAAACAATAGCGTTTGGTGGTGGTGTTTCATCGCGGGCAAGGGGAGCAGAGAGCAATGGGGGTGGGATTTTTTAAGAGAAATTTAGACGAATATAAGCAAGTTTACACGAGTTTACACGAGTTTGTATGAAATTTACACGAGTTTGTATGAAATTTACACGAGTTTGTATGAAATTTACACGAGTTTACACGAGTTAACAAAGTTTATACAAAGTTTATACAAAGTTTATATGAGTTTACACGAGTTTATATGAAGATTACATGAGTTTATACAAATTTACAAGAATTTATATGAAGTTGATATGAGTTTATACGAGTTTACACGAGTTTATACGAGTTTATAAGAGTTTATATGACGTTTACATGAGCTAACACGAGTTTATATGAAGTTTACATGAGTTTGCCCGAGTTTACATGAGTTTATAAAAAGTTGACACGAGTCTACAAGAGTTTATATGACGTTTACATGAGCTAACACGAGTTTATATGAAGTTTACATGAGTTTGCCCGTTTACATGAGTTTGCCCGTTTACATGAGTTTATAAAAAGTTGACACGAGTCTACAAGAGTTCATACGAAGTTTACATGAGTTTACAAAACTTTACACGAGATTCCAAGAGTTTACTCGAGTTAAAGGTAGAGAAATCCGCGTAAACGCACAACTTTTCCCCGAATACCAGTCTCGACCACGCCGAACGCGAAGACGGCCCCAGAAGTGATCGATCAAGGGTCATCGAAACGAGCTGAAATTCCCTAATCGGATATCAACGGGGGCCCGGCATTATCGTTCGATTATACCGAACGTCGATAAACTCGCAATACGAAGCAATTAAATTCAAATGAAGGGCATCATCGTTTCACTCGAGTTCATCGCGGCTCGACGAAGCGCGAAGCAACCAATCTCAGGGCGGAACTGCATCCGGATAGGTCCGCGTTTCTAGCGGCTAATTCGTGCCAATCCTGATAACGAGACAACGACGTGGACGACTTCATCGGCCGCGGCTCGCACGTGGGTACCCGCGTAATATGTGTAATATCTGGGTAATCGTTACGTAGATAGGGATCAATGCCAAACGGGAGGAACGCGAGATGCTGTAATTTATCATTAACGCCTACGTCCAAAGCTGGGCCGAATCGTTAACCCAAAGCGTACAATTGTGCCATTCCCACTACTCCGACGTGCAATTTCGAAGCGAGGCCTGCTCCGTCGCTTGTACCCAGCCTCCGGCGAGGCTTCTCCAGAGAACGACGTCGGATCGATTCGCAATTAAAACGTGCGAAATTTTGAAATGCGGTCTGGAAATATCCACGGGTACCATTCATAAATTCATTCGGCGTTCGAGGTTTTTTTTTTTCATGGAATTTTATGCGTGCATTTGATCACTTAAATGTTAAACAAACTTCAACTATCCTGACTCAAACAAATGGACGTATCGTTCACCGACGCGAAGGTTTGGAATTGCAACTGATTCGACCACTTTACGTACCATCTTCAGGTACACAAATTTGAAATAATTAAACGCAAAGGGAACGAAAAGTCCAATGTGTAGATAAGCGAAATGTCAGGACAATATCTATAATTATGAAACTTAACTAGTTTGTTTGGCCAAAGTAATCAAAGTCCTTTTTCACAATTTCGACGTTGAAAAGAAATGCTGGCGTTATAGTAGCGCGGATGAGTACTGGTTCCCGGACTTCGTTTCTAGTCGACCATACCGTGTATCGTAGCACAAACAGAATTCGCTATAAACAGGACTATTCGCCGTGGTATCCAGACGTCGTGAAAAAATTTGAAGGAACGAGCGTACATTTTCGCTCGTGACATCGACTGCCACGGAGCGCCATCGGGCGCAGCGTCCGTTCTCCAGAAAGGACCATGACGTCAGTGCGCGCATTCATTTCATCGGGCGCTTTATGCGAACTCTCGGGGTCGCCAAAATGGCGACTCATGAAGCCGTGCGACCACTGGCCAAACGGACCAAAGACGAATTCCTCTGATTTTCTCAAAAGACGCGCTCCAAAACCAGAACCAGTCGACTGTGTAAAATAAATTGTAGGGAAAAAACTGACGTTACCAGCAAACTTTTACTTACACCACTGTTACTTAGAATCTGTCCAAATCGAGAGGAAGTTTGACGACTCAGAGCCTCGATATGTCTCAAACTGGAAGATTCTTTTATCTGAGATTCTGCTGTGATCAGGAAGGCGAGAATTAGGTGAACTACTCTTATAATCGAGTGAAAACGTCGCTAGGATTGATGGAGCGTTCCTTTTTCAGCTTTATGGCAGTCGTACGGTACCCGACGATTTATGGCGTTCCGGTTGACGATGAGCTCAACGAAATTTGCATACAACCGGGGACGAGACCCCCGCGTTCGCCACGGAATTCTTCGCCGGATGAAAAGACTCGCAGGGTCGCCGATTTACATCGATATTCTCCACGTTCGATCGTCGCGCGTCTCACCCACGTTTCTGGGGATTTCTCGACGTACGAGTTCGCGAGACTCCACCCACGCCGGGTCGTAAATCGTAGCTATTCCGATGGAATTGCGCGCGGATCGCGCTTGGTCCCCGAATAATCCCGCGGAGTCAAAAACGAGATCAGTTTACACGGTTACCAGATGGAATCGGTATTACTGGCTCGTGCTAGGCTTCGCCTAAAATTTTGTTGTACGATTTACTGGGACAGTGATGGACGACTAATAATAATTGAGAATATTCTTTCCATATCACTGTGGTTTGTACCCTTTCTCCTTAGGATATCTTCTACGGAATTTAAACAGTGTTA
>NC_071980.1:7488224-7498075 GCF_026283585.1 Hylaeus volcanicus | reverse complement strand
AAACAGTGTTAACCAATAATAATTGGGAATATTCTTTCCATATCACTATGGTTCGTACACTTTCTTCTTAGGATATCTTCTAAAGAATTTAAAAATCCCTGTTTCAGTACCTGGTCATCCTAACGCTTCTACTTCTTCCCTGTTCCCAAAGTTTAGACTAAAAACGCCTCAGATTCGGAGTGGACTGTTGGTCAAAAATCGCTTGAGTCACGCTCGACACCGCGGTTTATTTGTCGTCGATTACCGCATATTTCGAAATGGCAAAAAAAGTGTCAGGGCTGCGAGAAAATCGGGGATACTGGCAACGCTGCAGCGGTGTAAAAGGTCGCTCGGTGCAGCGGTACCAGAAAGGGCCGTGACGTCATTCCCACGACTCGTTTGGAGCCGCAGGCATCCCGATGTAAAGATGCAATCCGTACGTGTCGTAAAAAAAGGAGGAGAACGGACCCTCGTAATTTCTTATCTGGCCACGAAGTGATAGACGTTCATTAAAGGAATCGGCCACGCCGGTCGCCATGCACCGAGCCTTTAACATCGTTTTCGCAGCGTTTCGATGAAGTTCCTTATCACCTCGTTACTGCATCCTCCGCTCTTCTCGTAACCTCGTTTGACGTTTATGTAATCTTATTTAACGTAATCTCGTTCGACCGCGTCGCATTCAAACGCGGCGTGCCCGGGACTAAAATTAAAATTTTGTTGGAGCGGACCCCGCATACGCAGCATTTAAATAATAAATTTGGACGTTGAACGTGTGACGTTACACGCAATTATTGCATTCGTTAAACGTTGGAGTTTGAACTTCAAACTCAAAAACTTCGAGCTCCGTGGAGTAAAATTTGATTCGATTTGTATGGCTTTAATTTCCACTGATCGATAGTAGTCGGTTCACCTAGGTAGAGAAACACTCTCGACCCTCTGATACAGCGAGAATTTCTATGGAATCGTGGATGACAGAAGCACGAAGTTGCGCGTGCGCCACAAACGTCGTTTGCCATGCTTCCCAATAGGAACATTTTCCTATTTAACCTTTATATTATAGAAACGCGAACAAAGCAAATATATCGAACAAAGAAACCTCGAGATGTATCAAATTATTAGCCTGTCGTTTAACGTGCGAATCGTTTATTTAAATGCGAGGGATTTTGCAGCTCGCTGAGAAATTCCGTCTGAGACAGTGCAAACACGCCAAGCTCCGTCGACGTCGAAACGCAACAGTCTGAAATGGGGTCACACGAAACAGGATTACACGAAATCTAAATTGTCCAACCGGCAACGAGATGAAATACGTTCGTAGAGAATCCTCGGTGTTGGATTATAGAGTTCCAGCTTGCTCGTCGCGAGCCTTTAATTCCATATGATTAATTTTATGCATCTACGTTGAAAGTTTCACCTGCCGAAAAGAAACGTAATCGAGAACGATTCGGGTGAAGCAATGTTAAGCTATCTGTTCGAGAAGCGTCTTCTAGCTGCGCGATCAACTCGAAGACTATCATTGCGAGATAACGAGTGCAATAAATGAATAGTCAAGGCAATGCAGATTTTGTTATCCGCTCAGGAAAAATGTTGCAGATACCGTCCCTATCGTGGCGTGATTGCATTTTTAACATTAATTGCATTCTCGACACGAATTATCACAGATGAACGTGATAAAATGAGGTCAAGGGGAAGCAGCTTCCGCCATTTGCTCTAGAAACATCTCATAGTCGCTTCTATTATCACACAAAGGAGATTATCATCCTAGCTTCGACTATAAAGGAAATCGGAGACAGTCCAGAGTACATTGCTGCTGTTATTGACTTAAGAAGAGTCTTATAGTCGCGGATCGCCCTCTTAAACTAAGTGTACCAAGGAAACGCAATGGAATACAGTCTGGGAAAACCAGTCCTTGTTGTGCAAGAGTTTTACAGTCATTTTGGCATAGTCAACGATTATTATTTCGAACCGAATTGTCAAAGATGGATGCTATAGAATATCAAAACGTATCGTCGTCTACGACTATTGTCCATTCGAGTCTACTAGTCACGTGACTATAGTTATATAGTCACACGACGAGGATGACAATTTGAATCTACATTTATCAAAAATGTGACGATTCGCGCAAGAGAGTCCACGTTAAATGTTCCAGAAGAGTGTTATAGTCACTCGTCCTGTAAAGACAGGCAAACGACTATTACTTCGAGTCGACCTGTTACAGACGAACCTAACGCAACAAGACGCGATCGAGACGGCCTTTGTTGCCAAATATAGCCCCAATAGTCCCAAATATAGCCACGCATAATTCATCGGAGGCTATCATTTTCATGCCGCGTCAAGTCATGTCGCGAGGGGCTGACGAGTTGCGAAATAACGTATCGCTATACTATAGTTCTCGTTGCGTCGAGTGCGGGCGTACTTCGTGGGAGTCCGTTCGGTAATTCTCTTCTCGTTCGGGCCGCTCTTCGCTTCCTCCGCATTTGGAAACGTTCCGCTTCTGCGTGGTGACGCCATGCCACGCGATCTTTCTTTTCTTTTTCTTTTTTTTTCTTCGTATTATTATTCTTCTTTCGCGTACACCGTTGCCGAGGAATAATTGCATTAAAAACAAAGAAAAAACGACCGACACGCATCTGCCGCACTCGTTAGCTCGGCCGAACGGTCCACGCAGCGATCACGCGATCCGATTGGTCCTCGTTTGATTGTGCCCCGGAATGAGATTCGCGTCCCTTTCGTTTTTCGGTGGTCGTTGTAACATTGAGTGGCTCGGGCTTGATTAAAGCACATATACTGGTTCCATGGTAATTGTCCACGGGCTGTCGTCACTTTCAACGAATCGTGTCTCAATTAAGTGTCGGAGTTTAGCCCTCGGCGTGGAATTATTTTAAACAATAACGAGATTAATTTAGACGTATGATTAATTTCTTGTAGGCGAGTTAATAGGTCCATCGTTCGAGGCGCTGGAGTGGAGTAACTATTAAATTTCTGCCAATTCAACTCAACCTATTCTATCATAAAAATAGAACCGAATTTAATGTAAAAGAGATAACGAATTTTTGCATATTTTATCGTAATTTATCGACGTTACCTGTCACAGTTCGCTAGCAAAAATTTAAAAATTGACATAACCATCCAGGAGCGTAAAAAATGTGTATGCCTCGAGGGGTTCGATTCCACTCCACCTGTGTACCATCCGCATTAAAAGATCTAACTGCAAATATCAGCAGAATAACTCTCCCACGCGAGCTATACTTTTTATCTCGAAGCTCGGCCAAAGAAACTCGAATATTCCGCCCAATTTCGAGGCGTTAATTCGCGTGAATCGCGTCGAAATGAGTTTGAAACACGAAAGTAATTAAGAAGCATCCGCCATAGTACCGATTTGCGTAACGTCGTCGTGTTTTATTCTCCGTTCGTACACCCACCGCTGTTGAGTTTGACTCACGGCGGTAAAAAAAGAGAGTTGTCTGTGCTTCTCGTTAACAGTTGTAAATATAATTACATCGACAACCAAAAATTCCGGCCGTGGGCGTTCGCGTCGTGCGTTTTTTTTCTCGGATGACGTTAAAGCGATCAATTGAAAACGCATGCGGTTGGATAGTCGTTACACGGATTCGATACAGTTTTCGCAACTTTTAGACCGAGAAAGATCTTTCAGACACTTTTAGGAAATCCACGCGTTTAAATCATTTTTAATCGAGTTTGGTCTTCCACGAGCGCATCGCTCGTAGAAATGACTTCATTTTAATTTGGAAAATGTTTAAATTGTTCACTCACTCTGTAGCCCTTTTCTCCGGCGCCGCCATACTCTCCTCCGGCTCCTTTTTCGCCCTTCGGACCGAGGGGACCGTCTGGTCCGATGTCACCCGGGAGTCCTTCCGGTCCTTCTGGTCCGGCTACTCCAATGAAACCCGCAACACCTTTTATTCCCGTGCAATTGCATTTGTAAGAATCCCTGCAGATCTGGAACAAACGAAAGGGCAGAAATGAAAGAAAGTTCTGTTCTAAAATAAGTTTTGTCATACTTGTTCGTAGCTTAAATCGGTTCGTTGTGTATTTAACCAGAGATATTCGAAATTAAGACGATCCAACAGTAAATAATCGATATACACTCTCGTCAATCGATTACAAATTCAGTTAATATTGCTTTTGAATTTGCACCACTGATTTGAATCACCGAAAAAGAATCATTAAAAAAAACACGCGTGTATAGAGAAATTATATTTAAGTGTCGTAAGAGTATACGAACAAATTATTGATTGTTGGCTATCGTTGATTCTGTTTATCCCAGGCTACTCGAATTGTTTATTTCGAGAAGAATATTTCTGGCCATTTCGAGGCGGTTGTTCGCTAAATGAATAATGCGAAGGGAAACGGACTGGCGCTTCCCGTAGGACGAAAGTTGTTCTTATGTCAACGAGACTTTAAGAGCGTCCAGCATTTTCGAGGAAACTTCGCAAGCGGTGTGTATCGTGTACACACGACGGCACGTGTTTCCTTCCTCGAGTTTCTTTCATCCTTTTCCGCGGTTATGTCACTCCGTCCTCGTACAGCGTGCCTCTTCCACGCGTAATACGAGCACGTTGCAAAGCGTTCTTTCTATTAAAAAAGTAGACCAGCCATCGTTTACGTTCCGCGGGTTATTCACGTTGGTTATTCAGGTGCTCCGTTGTTTATTGTGAGCCGAATTTAGAAATTTCGAGCGTTAACCTAACCGTTGCCCCCGATCCAGCTACGAACCTCGAAGCGATCGCGTTGCTACCGTAGCTGTTCCACAACAGTCGCTACGAAACTCGTTTTCTCTAATCGTGGCAATTTCATAGGAAACAAATTTTTTTAATAATTTCTCTCCATCGATTCTGGCTTCATCGAAGGATTTGAAATTCCCGCTGTAGAGGAAGAACGACTCTGAATAATTTCCCTTCGATACGAGCTTCGAGAAGCATCCCTCGAATTCATCGTACGCGAATCGAGAGCTACTAAAAATATTCGTGAAAAAGGAGGAATTACATCATCGCGAAGCAAAACATCGGTCTTTTCATTCTTTATCGCCGTTCCCGGTTCGTTTTTAAACAGCTCGCAAAAACGTTCGCGATTCCAGATCGAGTTCGCGAACCGAATGTTTATCGAGGAAGATCGTTACGTGATTTAAAAACAGAAGCCTGGCGTAATTCGAGCCAACCCTGTAGCGAACGTTTCAATAACGGCGATTTTACGTAACAGAAGAAAAAGCGGAGCCGCGCTTCAGAATCCCCCCACGATTGAAAATTACGCGGAATCAAGGTCACTGTTGCATTAATGCATCAGTTTAACGCCACCTACGCAATTGGTTGTGACAAGTCGCCTCGTTTCCAATCGCGTGTCAAGGTACCGTCGCTTCGGAATTTTTACGAACAAGCTTCCAGGAATCGGATCCATCGATCCATTGATCTTATAATTAATTGTCCGCGCCGCGAAAGTGATCGAATACCTGGATGGACGTTTACATTAAAAACAAAAACAAAAAAAGAAAAAAAAAGAGCGAACGCCGATTAAATTAACATACGCGACGAAAACTCGTTTCGGAATCGGAGCGTGGACGCCAATTAAACTTTCACGTTTCAAAAGTGATGCGCGAAACTGAAGAAAAGCGATGGTAACTTTTAATCGCGACGGGTTGCGATGGTTTCGTTGCGAGCTAATTAAAAAATCGAACTTTCTCGCTACCCGTAACAGAAATAGAAAATAAAGCTCGTCGAGATTGAGTTCGTTGCACGCGAATCTTTCAACTGTTCTTCCAATTGTATATATTTCATTTTGGACACTTTTCCGGGGAAGTGGCTTGGGTTCGACAAAGATTTCTCGATTTCAGCGTGCTCGCGTTGCATAATTCGTCGCTTTTTATTCGTCGTGCTTTTTTACTTTCGCGCGACGACCTCGCCGAGGAAAGAGATCTTCCAAATATGTAAGTATCCCTCTGGTCAGGCATCGAAATGACGTAACGCGCTCAGCTCGGTAGCGAAACGTGTTCGCGCCGTGACATATTATCGCGATTACGCGATAGGACGATCTGTCGCGAATTATGTCTCGTCTGGTCGCGAAATTGGCGGGTGGAAGACCCTGAAGAACTCGCGGAATCGCTGGTGCTGCGCGACAATCATCGGACGCGTAATTGAAATAGATGCTGGACGACGTTTTCGAAATATAAATCGAGTGGTATTTGCGAAACGAACATTGACTAATTAATTTGTTTGTGGGAGAAGGCTGTTCGAGCGATCTGTAGATAATTAATACGTTTACACACACGTATATAATATAAATTATATAAGATACAATTTCCAGGGGTGTCTTATGAGTTGAGTTCTAATAAAACACAATCGGTGTAGAGTACACCTGTCTAATATAATTTATATATAGTTATATTAGTATGTCTACAGAACATACTTCGTCTCTAAGCAGGAAATTTTAACCCTCTTTGAAAAACTCGTACCTCCTCTCATTTAAACAAAAACCACCCTTAACTACGAATAAAGTTATGTCTGTACCGACTAGTAACAAGTCTAATTTTCACTCGTAATTTGTTTATTACACCGACGACGTCCGCGCTCTATGGTTGATGATTAATCGAACAGCTGTTGCGCGGCTCGCTCCAGGGCGGCCAACATCTTTCGCATAACAGCGGATAGTAAACGCATTACGCTCGCGTATTCGATAAATGCTAAAGGACGTGTTTAAACGAGACGACAGAATACGCGCACACTACGTTACGCGTTATGACTGGTAATCTGCATCGTGAACGAAGCGCACCACTTAAGCTAAGAAGACCGTCCTTGTCGACAAGTTTATGCTTTATGAATATGTATCATCATCAATAGAATCACTGTTTAAACATTCAACGGAACCGCGTGAAACAATCGTTTCTGTCTCTCTAATATTCTCGTAATGACTATGATTTATTGCTTTCGCTAACCGAGTGACGATTCCTATTTTGACTGTGGTGATATATAAATAGATCGCGGATTTTATGCTAAACAGAACGAAAAGTTACGCGTACTTGTGCCAAACGAAATAATAATACTATTCTAGCGATTGTACAAATTTTGTTCGTATGTCCCATAAATCTCTGGGTCTATTGAGAAATTTGTTTAAATTAAATGACAATGTTACATGTATGTTTCTTGATGTATATATAAATATATACGTGTACAAGCTTATTAGCGTATTCATATACATATTTGTAATGAAAAATTCATTTTGGCGATACCAAAACTATTATTCAATTTAGCCAAACTTCATCGATAGACACAGAGTAGTATGAATATTTATGGGACTGACTGTATAACTACGTCAGATAACTATGTCTTTCGTTGCTTAACAAATATTATATAACGTCTTTCTATACAACATACCGAACTACATACTTTAAACGTTTAGCTTGAACCACTTCAGAAGGTTTTCCTAGTATCTCGTGTCGTGAAAATAACGCTTAAAGTACACGTAAGAAATGTTGCAGCATCTTTGAGATATTTCTTGTGCTCCAGGACTTTTGAAGTGATCTTGTAAATCTAATCGTGAAGAGCGAGCTTCCAGCATCTGCTGTCCGCTTTCGCCGAATGCCGGACGTTTACGAGACCCCCGGGTCCAAATATTTATGTTACCGCTGAGGTTCCTGGACCTATGAAATTCCCTATAAAACCTTGTAAACAGTTTTTCTTTTCCTCTCCCGAGGCATGGCGCGAAACTACCGGAGGTCGCCACAAGTTCTTTCGCAACGAGTTTTCTATCAGGAGGAACGATATCATCGAGCTAATATAATAATTTGTTGAAATTTTCTAACTTCCAACGACGGAATTAATTGTGTTAATTAAGCAAGCTAAGAGTCAGGATTCAAAGGAGGACGATTCTTCGCGGCGAGAAGCTTATTTTATATAAAAATTACGCTCGTCCAGATTTTAACCAAAATAATTTCTACCGTCTTTTTAATCAAAATAATATTCGCAACCTATCCGTCGCGGAAATTGAAAGGAGCCAGAACAACAAGAGCAGACAATTAATCCTTCCTCCCCCTCCGACGACAATAAAACTCGCGTTTACGATACCACATAAACCTCTATTTATTCGCATAAATCTCCATAAATCCACTTCAGGTGTAAGCCCAATTACTTTCCGTGCTGGACTCGCCTTTTTCCGTTCGCGAACATGGGCGCGCGTTTCGCTTTATTTGTCGGAAAGAAGGCGAATACTTGGAAGCAAATTACGCTTTTGTAGAGTTTAATGCGCCACTTTAATTCACCCCCCTTGGCGGTGCAACGTCTAAGAACCCACCCCCTCCTCGTAGTACGATCGTGGTACCCTGGACGTTGGCGCGATAAAGGCGTACCAACAATGGCCGTGTCGGGGACGCGGAATTTAAGTATTGTTAAACAAGTTCCGCGAGCGCGGGTAACGCGTGTGTTTACAGTGAACGCGGTATTGCTCTTATCGGACCGCCATTGTGGGGGTAAATTCCGCGGTGGACGTTACCGTGCTCGATTTTCCACTCGGTGATAGAATCTAATTCGATTCTTGCGACTTCGGTTCAATGGAAACTCGTGTTCGATGCGTATGGAGGCTTTTAAATAATTTTTTTATTGCAGAATTTTACTGTAATCGTTCTCATGATGTCTAATGATGACTAATACTCTTGAAAATGTCTACTCTGTTTAAATTTTGTTTATAGACTAATGAAACTTACGTAATCGAACGTTTATTGTGGTATTTATTTAATCGAAATTCGAATGTTGCGTTAAAAATTAATTTTCTTTGACGCTTGACTTTTGGAAACAATTTTTTGAGTTCTCCGGTGAAAGGGTGACGTGGCGATCAACGCGTCAAACTACGAGATTACTATGTTAGAGTATGTCTTATATTCTGAACAGTGTAGTGTTAAAGATATTACTATCCTACAGTGCACAGTTTCAAATATAGCGCGCAAATTAATTGTACGCCCCTTTTTTGTTTCTTATCATATGTATAGTTGTGTACGATTTATGAACGCCTCGTGTATCAAGTAAGATCGAAATAAATATTTGTATCATTTAACTAAGCAAGTTTTACTTATGTCCAACTACGATCGTCTGTGTTTATGCTCTGCATATGATATATAGCATGCAATAATTTACTCTATTTTATATATTTTTGCTATTCGCGCACATCCTCGTACATTTTCCCACAAAGCTTTACTCCAAAATATTTACGACAATTCCACCAATGTCTAAAAGAACCAGCCTAACCTGAACGAATTCCTCAGCCAGAAACCCATCGCTGAATTGCTCTGCGCTTCCATACGATACTAAACGAGAACCGCAGGAGTCGTGTGTCGCCAATCAAATTACTCTCGAATTCGCGCATCATCGGAATTCCGACAAGTCAATGCATCAGCCACTTTCGAGCTGATCTCCCTCGCTTTTCGAGCTTCCGAATTTCGATTTCGAATACGCGATATCGGGGGATTGCAGAAAAAAATACTGCAGCGCGCGAAATGGATCCGGTTGCATCGAATCGCGCTGGCGTAAACGTTCGACGTAACGTTTCTGCTGAACGTTCAGGCGACGAGCGATTCGCGAAGCGGTCGGCTTACACATCGGCGAAACAGATCGGGGAATCACCCTTTACGTTGTAAACAGGAAATTCGAGGTGGGTTAGAGCCGTTTGCGGAGAATTATTGTGGCCGGTGCGAGTTGCATCCGTGGCTTTCGGAGACTCTAGGTTTACGGTGGAATTCGAGAACGATATTGAGCCTTATAAAAATAATGGAAAATAAATGTTAACGACGTAATAAAGATTATTTAAATTTTAATTTGAATCAGTCGATCAGCAATACCGATGGCAATTGTCGAACGCGTTTGGAAAAATGAAAC
>NC_071980.1:7375700-7488214 GCF_026283585.1 Hylaeus volcanicus | reverse complement strand
GCGTTTGGAAAAATGAAACAGAGTTACTTTACTTTGTAGATAATTAGGTGTTAGTTCCTTTCAATATTATGTTATCAATGAAAGAAGAGAAATGTGAATCTGCTGAACCGAAACGAGATACTGATCCTTACAAGAATAATGGAAAATAAATGTTACCATCGTAATGAAGATCACCGAGATTTTAATTGAAACAGTCGATCTACAATAACGAAGGCAATTGAACGCACTCACAGCAAAAATGAAACAGAATGTACTCTACTAAATAATCAAGTGTTGGCCTAACGAAAGAAAAGCTAGAATTACCCCTAATCGTGTGACGCTATAGACAACTTGGATTCTCCAAGAACGCTATCACTTCAAGAACGCTATCACTTCAAGAACGCTATCACTTCAAGAACGCTATCGCGCCAGGATCGTCGATAATTGCATCCGTGTTTCCATTACGCAGGAACGTGTAATTATAGCGCTTTTGCATTTAATTACCGAAAAAGAAATTATCCTCGCGGCGGCCCTCTTCCGACGATGACTCAGAAAGAGCCGCCGACTTAATCATCGATAAAGGTTTCGTGCACGCTGTCGCGGGCATAAATGGGTTAACGCCGGTGAACTCTGGTGAGAAAGTTCGTGAATTTCGGCGCACCGGTCCCCCAGACCGAATTGGACCGGTCTGGGCAATCTGCGGCCAGAATCGTGTTGCATAAAGCGACGGGGAACATCGTCTGGCTCTGGAACTGCTACAATTAATCGTGCGTATGATCGTGCGGTGCTTTTCTTTTTTCTTCGTACCACTCCCCGATGGACCAGCAGGGATTTTAAACGTTGCCCGCGTAATCGCGCGACTCTGCTATAATTCTTGATATACTCTGCGGATATTCGTGCGCTTACACCGTGTAAAAGTACGGAACGGAATACGCCAATAATATGTACGAATGCACGATTGTATGAAATGTAAAAAATGAGATATTTTAATTCGAGTTTCTGGTCTTCATCTATGCATACGAAGATACGAATTTCAATAAACAGATGCAACAGACATGGAAGCATTAAAAGAATGCACGATTGTATGAAATGTAGAAAATGAGATATTTTATAATTCGAGTTTCTGGTCTTCATCTATGCATACGAAGATACGAATTTCAATAAACAGATGCAACAGACATAGAAGCATTAAAAAGAGTGCACGATTGTATGAAATGTAGAAAATGAGATATTTTAATTCAAGTTTCTGGTCTTCATCTATGCATACGAAGATACGAATTTCAATAAACAGATGCAACAGACATGGAAGCATTAAAAGAATGCAGGATTGTATGAAATGTAGAAAATGAGATATTTTATAATTCGAGTTTCTGGTCTTCATCTATGTATACGAAGATACGAATTTCAATAAACAGATGCAGCAGACATAGAAACGTTGAAAGATATTAGAGATATCGCTTCGTCGTTCCTACGCCGAACTAACCAGTAAGGAACTATATTCTAAGCGATTCGAAGATGTGGATTGATTCGTTGCGACTTTTCCACGCAACGGATGAATATTGCAGCACTCAATTACCCATGAAACTTTGAAAGAAATTTTCTCCGTTTGCCACAAAGTCCGTGAGATCTGCGAGAACAAACGACAGAAACGTCCGCCTACGCCGCGGTACTTGGCGCGCAAGTAACACGACCCTGCGTGCCAGGGACCTGCTCGGAGCGTGTATCAGAAACAATATCGTCCCGCGTGGAAAAGAATCGTCTAACCGATCCAGCGCGCGAAACGGCACGGGAATCGGCCGTTGTCGGACAAAATACGAGAGAAGAAGAGAAGAAGACCGGGCGCGAGGGTGAAACGAGCCCAGGGGCCGAAGAGAGGACGAAGAGGATCCAGTCCTCGGAATCTGCATAATGTGCAGTAATATTAAGCGTCCGGATGACGCTGGCCGAGCGGAATCGTGGGCAGACTGTCGGTACGTGTATATCTTGCCTGGCCTCAGCATCTCCTTCGACTAATTTTTTCGTTCTTTTTTACCTCCCGTTACATCGATCTCAGGGCACGTCGTGCCAGTGGCGCGCCCAGGAACGAAGTGATCCGTAAAATTTACCACGAATTACCAGTTTTTGGAGGAATACTTATTTCCCTTTTTTTTTTTTTAATTAATATATAATTTTTAAGTTAAAAGAGTTTAATAAAGGTCTGATTGAATTCCCAGCAAAATTCATCCATGGTTATCCGTGGTCACCTCTTATCATTTTTGGTTTTCTTCGACGTACATTCGTTGTTTGTTGAAATTTGGAAAAATGTTTGAAACGAATCTCGAAGAGGACGTAATTTTACGAGAGAAAGTTAAATAAAGTTGTCTTCTATCTTTCTTGATAGAGCGTCACGAGACCTTGGCAAGTATTTTGGGGCGCGCCACTGCACGATCCTCTCTGTTCAGAGAGAACGAGTCATCGTCCAATGCGAGAAGCCGACACAGACACAACGGGAGTTATAAAGTATCCGAGCAAAAAAATCAAGTGATTACCAAACCTTGCATAAGTGATTGAATTTCGCGCACGCGGAGTACGTGTGTCGGCATAGTTACGTAAGCTGTTTCGTGAATTATAGTATCTTTGCGTTTCTTTTTAGTCAATCGTTCTCGTTCTCCAGTCTGGAGAAAAAACGGAAAAATTGATATGGAAGAAAATACCCACCCTCGATCGCTTTTCAATCATTTTTCAACGATCTTCTCTGTTTGTCTTTATATCTCCAAAGTTCATCGAAAAATAAAACAAAAATTGACACGATTCCTATATCTAGATGGACCATTAATTCCACTAAATTTCTGGACAAATTCTGTACGACTAAATATATATAGGAGGTCACATATGTTATTTTTACTTTGCTTCGACTCCGAGGGTTCAAACTCTCCCAACGATGATTTCCACACGTGAAAGGTATCGACGCCCTCGAAGGTTCGAGAAGGACGAATTATATTCTTCGACTATATTCCGCTTCGTAACGTCGAATGACGCGGCGCGTTACCAGACAGGTTCCGCGACAACGTTGCCGGGCTTCCTTTTTACCTCTTTAATTTCTTAAATTCGCGTTCAGGTGGTCCAAGTCGATTCTTCCTTTCGCTACCTCGCCCCGATCATCCTCGTTACCCGTACTCCCTTTCCTCTTGTATTCCGTCGCTGCACCCGCGACCTTTTCCACCCGGACCGGTATTCGTTCGTTTTCGTCTCGTTTTTCTCTCACCTTTGCTCCGTGAAATTTCGTTCCAACCGAGCGTTCCACGGATCTCCCTCTTTCCGCTCGCGATCGACGGGCTTCGATGATTGAAAGGCGCCATTTTTCATATTTAACGGCGGTCGGGGGCAAAACGTAAAAGAAAGGAGAAATTCTAAACGGGTGGAATTCGTTTTTAACAGGCACTCGTCGAGTATTAATAGGTCTTACTCGTTCGAAATCAGGGCTTTTGTGAAATCGCTACGTCGAGTTGCGGGTGCAACGAGCAGGAGATTAATTTGGCAATTTTAATTGAGCTTCTACTGCGTTTATCTTCTAATTAGGACGACTTAATTTGAGTTTGCTAGTTTTCTGAAGGCTGAAAAGGGGTGTCTGGTAAAAATTCGCAGAGCAAAAACTGGACGACGATACTAGGGATTTTGTAAGTGGATAAGCATCGGGGAGGGGGGAGACAGTCTGTCGTTATGCAAACTCACTGCGCGTTGGGAAACGCGGATTACGCTTCGAGTCCTTTCCTCGTCCGAGCTTCTTTTGTTCTTTTTACAGCGGAGTCCTACGATGCCTTTTGCTACCTTTTTCAGGCCTCCAGTAGGACAAAAATTGATCGACCGGCTTGCATAAAATATTGTTCTTCGTTTCGCGTTTTTTCGCCCCCCCCCCTTCGACCGTTTTTTCTAATTCTGGACCCTTTGATTCGATTTCTTCCCGTGGCGGCCCTGCTTGGAGTCCTATCGACTCCGAGATGGATAAAATTCTTCTAATTTATCCTCGTTACTCGTTCGTTGACGTTTAGAATTTAAAATACGAGTGGAAATAAAGGGCTTTCGAAAGGGGGCTTTGGAATTTTAGTTTTTATATCAGAAAGAAAAAAAGAAAGTCTCTTTTGGAAAACCTTTTATTTGTTAGATGCTCATCCCAAGACAATTTCATCTTCGCGTCGATAGTAAAATATCGAATTGAATATTTTCGAAAGCAGAGAAATTAAATATATAAAAAAAAAAAAATTAGCATACGCTTCCGGTACGTTTCCTGTTATCAGTAACCCGATTACTCCGGCATTATTAGCGGCGTCCTTTAATATCGTGTTTCCGGACCGATAGAAACTCGCGCCTTGAAATTAATACAGCATAAATTGGCTATTAATTTGCATTAACTGAGTTTCGAGTGCGCGCAGCGGAAATGCTAGCAGGTGTATCCGCAGTTCGAGCTTGCAGCACGAGTGGAATTATAAATTCAAACTACCTGTATTTTCGTCATCAAGTGCTGCGAAAAGTGAATATTTGAGGTAACTTCCTACAAGCCCCCGGCATTAAAATTGAAACGTGCGAACGTTTCTATATATTAAATTAACTCTGTGTTGTACTCGTGCTTGAATAACCTTAAATCAATCATCTCGAAAGGCAACGGCGCCGAAAGGAGATGGACGAAACTATAAATCTCCAAAAAGGAAATCTAAAGAAATGATAAATTAAATATTGGCGACATTTCGTAATTCTTGCTACTTTAATTTAAAGAAAAGTGAAAATTGAAATGTTTCGAAAGGCACGTGCAAGTGCGCCCTGTATCGAATAATTGCAGGTAGCGAAAGGACGATCTAAGGTGCGCCGAGATGGCTTAATTTAGGTTTCTAGCAGGTTCGAGGACGATATAGATTGCACCTATCGCTCCGCGAATCGAGAATCGCTGTAATCGAGGGTCCGACACGTCGCGAGGCTATATCTGCCAATGGAAACGCTGACCCTCCATAAAAGAGGTCCACGTGTGCGTATGGTTGCACGTGAATCGCCTCGTGCTCGCGTATCGATTCGTCTGTGTGGGGTGAGGTCGATCGATCGGTAATCGCGGCGGTAAATACGAGCTTCGGGCGTCGATCTCGCCATCGATACCCTCGAACGTTATTATTCAACGTCGCGCTTTCTCGCCCCCTTTTGATCGAGAAGAGGAAGTAATTACGTAAAGGCGCCTTCGTTTTCTTGCTCTATTTCGCCAAGTTTCTTCTTTTCGTCGCATTATTCGCGATACGTCACACGATATACGCGCGAGCTTTTTCACGACTGGATAATTGGTCGAACCGAATTACGCGATACTTGTTGGCTTTGCAACGTTTGGATATTTTAGTACGAAATAAAAATTAGAATTTAGTATAAGTTAGTTTTTGTATTCTACTAAGGTTGCCTGAATGGGACCCCGCTCTGGATATTTTTTTTTTTAAACTGCATTAACTTTAGCAAACTGACAACAAGCTTCGAGAGAATTATCACGGTTTAAGGAAATTTAAAATAACACGAAATTCACCGTTTCCGAAACGATTAGATGTCATAAATAACTATGAATATTGAAATGTTCACAGAAATTTTTATGCCGAAGTAATCAAATGTACGAAACTAGAGAAAATTCTTACTTGAAAATGAGAAGTAATGGGTGAGAAACGATACGTGACGTGTGAACTTGAACCAGGCCTGTCCAGGAGAGGCTCCCCCACGCTCCTCCTTCCCCTTCCACGCGACACAACCGAGAGAGAGACACACGGTCTGTAGCAGAGCGAAGAGCACAACGAACTGAGGCATCTGCGCCTTTGTTAAACGCGCAGCCTAACGGGCTCGGAGTAGGGGAACCCATTGGGCGCATGCTCCGACTCGTGGACAGGCTTATGCGAGTTGTCCGAAATTCAAATTAATCTTTTCACTAGCGGATTATACAATGAATCGAGGAATTTATTTTTTAATAACAATACCTGAACACCGGATATACATGAAAATGAAAAACGAAGAAGCTAAAAGGTCCAACGAAATGATCTACAAATATCGAAAAATATAGAAAAATATAGAAAGATTTAAAAATAAAATTCTTGAAAGCACTTTGAATACTCGTAAAAATTCAAGTTCGCACGTGGACACGTGGATGACTCTATAGAAATATTGGGTGAGAGGGCAAATAAAGAAGACATTCAGGGTGGCTAAGAAAAATGATTCGACTTTTTATCATGAATGCTAATACCGTAATAACGATGACACCATAATCGCTTCCAGTTCATTATGCTCAAGAGTAAAGAAAGAGATGTGGTCAATAATCGATGATACATGGTGGAATATCTCAGCCATGAATGACTGGGTAGGATGATGTCAATGATTTACGATCTTGAACGTTAATGAACAACATGCGGTGCACCGAACAGAGAGAGCTTTTTTAGGCTTCCCTTTGTCGGTAATCGTTTGTCACGGTACTAGTGAAACGCGGTTATTCATCCCCGACCTCTGAACCTCCATTTCTGTTTCGATTAAAAAGGAAAATTTACGTGTACACTGCAGACGATAACGCGATTAAAGCAAAGCGAATATTACAATAACTGATTGTAATCATTGATTCCCTAAATGTTTAACGAAACGTGTTTGCAAACTAACGAGTGAACGTATCGATTAATCTACTCAGGGTTCCAACGAAGGGTAAATTGAAAATTCACCTACAGGTTTTTACCGTGAAGTTTGATTGTGTGTGAAATAATTACTTTCAAAGTTAACGAACCGCTCTACGAATTTCTGCGACCCGACAGAAACTGCGTTCGTTCGAAATATCCGATCAAGAATTTCTTAAACCGTTAAATTCTGTTAATCACAGTAGCGAAGTAATTAATCTTTTCGCGAAACGATCTGTGCATGCTACCGTGTACGCGTAACGGTTAAAAAAATATTTCAACGATCTATGCTTCGAATGTGACGAGTGTTTTCTTGAAGATGTCTCGACAAACACGTCACGACTGCACTCATCGTTCACTGTTTGCACTTAGCATTGAACTCCCGTGTAACCCTAAACGTTTCGATCCAATTCTAATCGGTCGCGCGCGTTTCTAGCTCAAGGGTCGAGTGTCAAGTTTAGCTTCACCGACTCTGACCATGTAAACGCAACATTGGCGCCAATTATGACGTCAACCTTCGACGCAGCGGCGCTCTTTCAAATCCAGCGTTTCCCAAAACTTCATTCGATTAAAGAATTACTTTTCGTTTGACAAATTGTCGAAGAAACCGTTGCATTCGTCGCGATCTAATTCTCGAAACGGAAGTGACGTACGATTAAAGTTTATTCGCGAAAATCAAATGGTGGATGGATAAAACGTAGAATTCTAGAGTTTTATTATATTTGCTGAATTATTAATTATTAATTGTCTGGAGTTGTTACCGAGTGTTTGTCGATGTCGCTGTTTGGGAAACGCTGCTCGAACGTTCAATCGTTTACGGAAGACACGCATCAATTCTCGCGTTCGAGTTCCTGCATTCCTCGTCGATGGAATTTGTCGTCGTTAACCGCTATTGCTCTAACGCCATTGGCATCGTTGGCCTTCGATCGTCGATCTACAAATGCGATGATAGATGACTCCCGGCCCGATAATGGCGCGCGAATCAAGCGAAGATATTTGTGGTGGTGGAATATTAAATTCGACCCTTTGGGTACGACAAAGCTCCATCAGTGAGGATCATGCTTGAGACACAATTATCAGTGTTTCCATATTTTATTGTTGTCCCATATAAGTTGAAATATCTAAATTTATCGATCTTCTAAGCTATGCTTTAAATTTATTGTTTTTAATCAAATAGTTACGTATGCGTTGTCCACGTGGAGTGCTTTGATCAAGAGTGTTCAGCACCGAAAGGGTTAAACTTGTATGAATGATATTAAAATTCATATTGAACGGAGAAGTTTTCCAGATTTAACTGTTAAACAAATATTTCCTTAACGAGAAAATAAGAGCTTCTACTTCAACTATTTTAAAACTCGTTGAAACACGAGTGTCAAAATATGAACAAAATTGTACAGACAAAATCAAGCGATGATTGTTAATATTTTGTAAGCTTATTTTGTTACTAACCATAAATTTCGTCGCGTTGCTTTTTACCATACAACGGGACACGAATTTTGGCTGTTCGAAGACGAAAAGATTTTCAATGTCGAAACATTTTCATTCGATTTATTTAAAAAAACGTAGTATACGTAATTATCGTTTGGCGAGTTCTTTCGGTCGAATAAAAAAAAGTCGCGATCAGTACCGTTTCAGCGGCGAGTAGCGCTCCGAGATCGCGTGTCGAGGTGAAAACGGAAGTTTCAAGCGATAACGCGTTACTTAATACGTCGGCGAGTGATTAAGGTTAATAATTCAATGTAGCCCCGAGAGATACACGGGTTGCGCGCTCGTGTCGTTTTCTGCACAAAAATAAAAGCTGACGACTCGGCGAAGATCGTTCTTATCAATCCTGGCAAGCCTGGAAAGCGGAAAGCTTCCAGAGCCGAATGATTATCCAATTAAGCGATGCGGAATGCCAAGAAACTTTCAACAACCGCGAACGTTTGCACGGCAACTAGTATCGAAATCAATTTTAGCGCGGTTCGTTCGCGTTCAAGTATCGATTCGATGACGTGTATAATTCCAGAAAGTCACGTTCAGGTACGTTTTATGCGCTTCGTGTAAACTTCGTATGAACTTTTACGACAAGGCATCCGAGTAGAATAGACAGAGATTAATCGTTTGCAATTGAGGCCTTTTTTCCAGCATCTCGAGATGCTTTCTTAGCATTCTACTGCCACCGATGCTAAACATAGATTCACTTCGAAGATGAGATCTCCGATTTGAGATTCGAGAATCAGGTCGCTTTTACCTCATCGACGATCATTTTATCGACACTTCGAGGTCCAAATAAATTAAACCTAACGTAATTATCTCTCTTGAGAAGGGTTAAGGGTCCTGAGATGTAGCTGGAGAGACTGTTGCAATATAAGAATGATAAAAATATCGGAGAATGTTCGTTTGCACTGACATAATAGCGTTTGATCAAGCTTTCGTATATTTCGTACTCATCGTCGAGTAGTCCCAGGGGCCTGAAAAAAATCGCGCGAATTCGTTTTTTTCGCAGGCGTGTCGAAAATCAGCTCCGTTCGGTTGGACGCGATCGAACGAAAAATAACGACCGCGGGTGGAAGCAACGAGCGATTAGGCTCGCGACAAAAGGGATCCAGGAATTCCTCCTCGGTAGGCAGCGATCGCTGGATCGATTCCCAAAAATAGGGCGCGTACCGACCGCATATCCGTTTCTATTTCCGCGCAGGCAACGCTCGTCCAGCCGGGATGCGTTTTCGGAACTGGATGTGTATAAGCCAGATATTTTTCCCTCTCACGTGTCGTCGATAAATTAAACCAAGAAGAAGCGACGTTCCCGATGCGCTCGCGTTTCGTTGCACACGAAGTTACGGGGCCGGAGACGCGACGAAAATCCCGGTCGTGGAGCGTGACGCGCGAACGGTTCAATTATTAATTTCAGATGTCGAATTTTAACGGAGGTTAGGTCGATTTGGAGGTGGCTCGTTTGGAATAGCTGATATATGAACTATTAGATGTACAAATAAGTTCGATGCCTTTACATACACTCAGCTGTAATTACATTTCAAATTGAAATTTTGTTCCCGCCAATCGGTGTCTTAAGTTATTAGCTACTAAATTCACTATGTAACTTTACCCTAATTGGTATATAGAAAGAGCACATTAAACATTGTCGTTCTTTTTGCATTTGAGTTGAAGAAAAATGCTGCTGAGGCTACTAAGAACGACACCACTTAGTTGCTTCTCACTTCAAGTCTTTCGAAGAAGTCGAAACCACCATCTTTTTATAGAAACGGAATCCGCCAACAACCCGAAAAGTGGAAGAAGTGTGTAGAAAGTAATGGCGATTACTTTGAAACGTAACGTGTATTTCTTTTTCTTATAAATAAACATCGAGTATATGATAAAAAGGCACCGAACTTATTTGTACACCTAATATTATGCGGTAGCAATCACCCCTTTTAAAAACCTCCCTTTAAAAACACCAGTTCGTGTGTGGATATTTTCGATTGAAAGCTACATTGCATACTACCACGTTGACTGTCGAAATATTCTTGTAAATTTCTGCTAAGATTAAACATCATTGGAGTCTACGTATTCATTTTTGTAACGACATCCAAATTCATGAATTTTATTTAAATTCATCTCCTTTGATGTCTAACATTCGGAATTAATCTTTTGAATTCTTTAGTGAAAAACACTGTCACTCGTACGAGGGCGGCAATCAACGTGTTAAAATAGTAAACAAATAAACAATCGTACACGGTAGTGATCACAGAAGTGGGACAACCTTTCAAAAGTAAATACCAAGCCCCGACTATGTTCTCGGAAACTACCCCAAATAGAGCGAGACACTCGTAAATTCAAAATAATCCTGTGCATGCATGTACGAATAAACGCGGAAAATTTCGAGAGCCTAGTCGATTACCTAGCCTGCAGAAAAATCCCGAGTGTAAACCGGTGAATATAAAAGAGCGGGATCTAAAGATTCGCGGTATCGAGGCGGTGAACGTGATACGAAAATCGTATGTTCAGCCAACGACTCGCGAGCACTGCGCGGTCCTAGGAGAACGGTACACATCGGGACCCCTTGAACTCCAGAGTTTCTCCGATAGTGTGTATCGAGGTTACACGTTTCGTAAGAGATAGATTGCGTCCACCCTTAGACGTCCTACATAGATCGAGCGCTTCGTTGTAACGCTCGTGACACCGTTACTCGCGCCTGATGTAACTCACGAATTGATAAATTCGCTCGGGATCAGCGAAATATCTTTGCTGGGGATGCGCAGTCGATTGCGGGTAAGCTCATGACGCTGGCGGCGTCGATGCGCTCCGAATAAATTCTCGGACCTCGTTAGCGCGGCGACACTTAACGAAAACGGGATACGATAGACATTTGCATCCGCGCGATTATTTTCCGGTCGGTCTTCGAGTTTATCGACCGCGGTACTCGTCAGGTTCGCTTCTACTAGATAAATACTCGGGCAACTGCACTTACGCTCCTCGACTGCTTGATTGCTATCGGTAATATTTGTATAATATATTTCGTAGAGGATCGTCAATATTCTCCCGTCTCATTTACGGGCACTTTCATGAATGAGAGGCGTTTTATCTTAATTCTATGAATCAGCGTTTGAAATATACGCGATAAACGACGATTGCGTAACCAGAAGATTTCTGACCTTCCAGGGACAGGCTTACTTGGAATAATTAAATACATTCTGTCACATAGTTACTAATCGCGGCGATGTCGCGATAGTCGATCGTCACGGCTGATAAACACTGCGTGACAAGAAATACGAACGATAAACACTTGATAATTCGATTCGACGAAATCGATCCACGGTGGCGACCTGCTCCTAGCTTTGATTTCTTTCTGACATTTTCTGACCCTTTCGACGAAGTGGCGATAGCAAAAAGGAAAACACTGGATATCGAACCGTAGATAAACGTGCGAATATAAAAGGAATTATGTTGGTCCAAGGTGATCCTCGAAAGACACCCTAACGCTACCGCCGATCTAAGAATCTATAAAAATGAAAAATTGAACGAATCGTATCGGCAAGCATTCGTGGCGCGGTATAGCTTCGAACTTTCAAGCCAGGGTGCTGCTGCACGACGAGGAATCACTGTGTCGACTCGTGGCGATAAACTCTGCGCGCGGTTCATTAATTTTGGAGTTCCTTTTTTTTTCGACCGTTTACCCAGAAACGGAGACCGAGAACGGATTGGATAGGAGCACGGTGTCCCGTTAAAGGGGAAAGGGGTGAACTCTAGCGCGCCTATAAACGGAATACATCGGGTTATCGGTAGCTGTTCGTAAACAGACCGCCTGTTCTCCCTCCGAGAGCTTCTCCATTATCTCCGATTGTCACGCTGAACTGTTTCATTCACGTTCGTAATAAATAACTCGACTGCGTGATGTCACTCGCGGCTTCGGCGCCCGACGACCCTAAGCGTTGATCCTCCGATGGACCGCGCTAACCGTGCCGACCATAACGACCCCGGATTCTCCGATGAGCTATCCACCGCTTGTCGGCGCCCGACAGACTCATTCCTCGATCCTTGTTTGCGAGGGAACTCGAAGGGTAGCAAACGTGAAACGTAAAGAAAACGCAAAGAAAACGTTTAGAAGAAACACGAGGGTGAAAGAGTATCGTTTCTCGAACGTTTCGAACAAGAAAACCGATCGCGAAATTTTATAACAATAGTTATCCATTGAAAAATTCGAGGTATCGCGATGATGAAACTTCGCTTCAACAAAAATTAACTTCCGAGTGAACTATCCTAATTTTATTTCGCCTCTCGAGAAAGAAGCGATTTCTCGCGGTGAATTTAACGCGGTCTCGGAGCCGCTTGGTTTTCGTAGCGCGCGAGTGGCTGTAGCCGTATCGCGAGCAAAGATAGGATCCTCTCGGCGTTAACAAAACAATAAAATGTAATCTCCAGCCCGAGCGTATACGCACCGCGAACGAACGATATCGTTACTCTTCCATGCAATGAAAATCACGTAACCGAGAGCTTGAATTATTCTCGGTTACTTGTTGAATCATGGAGTCGCGGACCGGACTTTTCTCGATTTTCAAACATTTTCGGGGGAGCAAGTGGGTGGTCGGTCCGCGGATTAAAATAAATTGTCGTTCTACTTAGCAGGTGTTCGGTAATGCACGACGAAGTTTTTAATTCCGACGTTCAGCCGTGCGTGGAAGTTACAAATTTGCGATCGCGCGTCCTCGAGAACCTTTTCTCGTCCGTAAACTGCATAATTCAGCTCGCCTGGAGCTGTTGCATCGAACGGAGAAATTGTGAATGTTCGTAGCGAGCGTGCGAATTTCAAAGTTTATTTATGCTTTTAATTTCCGTGGTGCTGTTCAATTTGCGCGTCGTGTCATCGCTTAGTCGACACGATTTTGGTCCATAATCGCGTAAACAAGCGGCGGTGGTCTGACGCGGCCGATATCGCTCGAAACGGCCTCGAATAACTAACAATTAAGTAACTGAAGATATGAGGTAACGGTACGCGACGCATTCGTTAACAAATTATTTTAGAGTGTGATGTCACGCGCAGCCTTCGCGCGATGAAACTAATATCCCGCAACGTTTTAACTGCCGGAGGACGATTGTTGATTCGTCTTTTATCGCAAACTCCATCTATGTCAATTTAGAGCGACTTCCGACGAAAGATTTATTAATAACGCTCGATGAAATAATTGAAAAATTATCGTTTCAAGGCTCGTTACATAAATGCAACGATGCATCAGCAATTACACTTTCTTCAAAAAGAATCCTTGTTCTTAGATACATCGATCGTGGTTATCATTTTCCACGTGAAAGTTCTACGGGAGATTATTCGAAAAGTGCGCGCTGTATTTAAATTCTCCTAACAAGTTTTATCCAAGAAGACGTTCGGACCATCGATCGCGTAAGCACGTAACGTTCTATACTCCTTCCCCTAATACATACGCAGAAACTTTTATACGAATTCGTTGCATGACAGAAATTGACGTATCGAAAGAAGAGTATTGTTCCATTTAAAAGGAAAGCGGAAGCGTGGATCGCAGGTGCGGTGATATACTCGCGAAGAAAACGAGGCCACGGGAAGATAGATCGCGTTATATCGTTCAACCTTTTCCTACGCCGTTCTTTATCTTCAACGAAATAGGAGATACTGCCCGCCCCAATAGCGTGACGTACTCCTATATACAGAATGATTCCAGAAACTGGAAACATGGGTCTTCTCTATTTAAAAATAGAAAACCAGTTCAGCGGTGTAAAAAAAGACTTTCTTCGGCCGCGTCTCCTCTGCAGCACAGCGACGCGCGAAGTGCAACCACAATTTTCTCTCGGAAGAGTAAAACTATAAAATAGTTTGAAGAAAAATTGAAATGTACGAGCATTGTATTCCGAGCGAGTTTCATTAAAACGTTGGATACTTTATTAGAAAAGCTTCTCGTATTTCAAGTGTCGTTGAAAATAATGGCAAGGTAAAGTACCCGTTTTATACATTTCTCAGAGGATACGTCGTACGATTACAATTTCTCCATCGATCGCGGCCGGTGCATTTGCAACGAATGAGATCAGATCGTGACTTCACCGACATGAGTTCGTTTCTTTCTAAATAATCGAATTAGCGATGACGTCCTGAGCGGCGTGTACCGCATCATTCGCATCGCGATTAATATTCAATCAACATTACGCGCGGCAGGGCTTTTCTCAAATTTACAAGTCAGCTAACCGTAAATAGATACACCGTGTTGTGTCGCGAACGCATAAATATTACCGTGACGTCACGATTGGAATTGCTCGTTACACGCCCGAGCGATTGATCGTTATTTTCTACTCTATGTTTCGCCGCAATTTATCTATCCACCGTTTCGGAATCGCTAATTAACAATTACGAGCTCACTACCGCGGAATCTTGTTCTCTTTTTAAAAAAATTGATTCGTTACGAGCATAATCGTTGCGTTTACGAGGAAGACAACTAGGTGTTCTATTTTCGAGGTGACATTAAAATTCTATGGCCGCTCCAATTGTAGGAATCGTTGACTGTCATTTGACTGTCTCGTGCACGTTGAGGTTAAGCTTCGGCGGTGCTCGAGCATTGTCTAATCGAAAAAAATCGTTCGTCGCGAAGCATAAACATAAAGAGGTTAATGATGGTCAATGGCATATTTGCATACAACCAGTTCTAGAGCGTGATGTCATTCGTATAACGCGTTTTACTACGGCTCACGCCGTCAGCTGCTAAAGAGCTTTTCACGTTGCGAAGGACATTGTAATTACGCTGATTTCAATTTGCCGTTAAGGACGCGTATAACCGACGCACTAATATATTTCCTTATTTAGAAAATTCGGGCACTGAAAATTTTTAATGTATTTTTCCGTGATGTTATCCTTCTTCAAAGGACTGTAAACATTTAGACAGTTCTCTAACGATAATCAAATTTTACGATCGAAGAAGATACTAATTTATTTCAGTGTCCCAATCTCTAGAACCGTCCCATATCTATACGAAATTAAACTCTGCCGACGTAACATCGGTTTATTTTCAATAATGCGTCATAAAACCCGTTTTGTGAGGCACACCAAACGTCATCACCAGCTCCGCCTGTTTTTCTCATCCTGCACAGTGTTCTCATAAAGCACAGTGTTTTATTTACAGCTCGGATCCCAAATCCTGACGTATATTCCGCTTTTTTCCAGCGGTTCTGCGCGCGACTCTGACGGACAATGTTAACGATAATTCAGTGGCAGGTAGGTAGCGGATAATTTATTACGCGTCAGCGGCGCGAATACTTTTTGGAAAAAGAGGTGGCGACTAGTTCGAGACCAAATGGTATTTCCAGGTTGGCAGACGGTGAAAGTAACGCGTTTGCCGTAACCGGATCGTCAAAGGCCAGGAGGGACACTTCTTCCCGATTTTTGCCCGATTTAGGGTGGGACTGGGATTCGAGTGGGAGTAGAATTCGGAAGACCCGTGGGGCTAGAGGCGTTTCGAAAACGCGGGAAACGTACGTTATACGGAGAAGACCGTGTGAAATGCACCGGGATACCAGCGTGGGCTTCGCGCAGACGTTTCGAGTCTTGGTCGCGTGTAAAATATGAGCCCTCCCGTTAGACATAAATTCCACGGGATCGTTTCACGAAAGTATTTCTAGTCCGGAAAAATCCTGCCACGATTTGGATTTCTCCGTTCGGACGTGTCAATTTTATTTTAGCCAGGAATATGACTTACAACGATTGCTTTCATTCGGGATTTATTCTCCGAATGTCCCAGAATTATTACGAAGGGAAAGGACGGCGCGAAAGTATCGTGGATCGAAAATTAATTTAAATTCATTTAAATGATTTGGTGTAAACGAATCAGGGCGTTGCGCAAGGAGTACATGGCATGCGAATTGATATATCTCGTCGTAGGATTGCTTCATGTCGCGAGAAAGACCGAACGAGTTGTGCATCCTCGGACAGCGATTGTCCCGGCGTGGCGACAGGAAAAGTTTATCGTTATCGCGGGCAGACTCTTCCTACGGAGCAACGGCAACCTACATATGGTGGACCATGTTGGGAATCATTTCGTAATATTGCTTTCCGAAAGGAAGCCTTTGTTTCTCGTTCTTAAAAGGGTTCCCGTTCCAACAATTATAGAACCTGTAATATTTCCCTGAAGAATAATTTCCTGCTTTTAATTGTCTTTTGTATGGAAGAAATTAATATCGAAGCGCAAAGCAAACTATTTTTCCTCCACTGATACTAGTGGATAATGTAAGGTTTAGGTATCTTAACCCTTTGACTGCCAGAGGAAATTTTCGTGCATATCCGAGAAATGCCAGGGAGTTTTAAGCAAAGACACATGTATACTTCGGTCAATTTTATAGGCTAACTAAAGAAATTTGTGCGTGCATTAGATGTCGACGTTATTTTCCCAAAGAAAAATTGATTTTTTAAATATCGCTCCTTGGTACTCATAGGACTGCATAAACTGTTTAAATTAGCCGCGCGATGTATGAATGTGAAGTTGAGCGAATGAGACGAGTGCGGATGAGAGAGAGGGAGAGAGTGTTTATAAATTGTTTATGATTGTAGAAGACTTCAGAAGACTACAGAAGAATACCGAATACAGAGAACAAAAAAGAATAACAGAGAAATAAAGTCCGTTGTAAAGTACGTAGTTTGAAAAGTGTTTTCCTATACGGTATGTCGATAAATTTATATTTACAACAGGACTAATGTAACTTAATATTAATTATATCGAAAGTCACATAAAATTTTCAACAAATTTGGACTCGACACAGTTTTCCTCCGAGGTGAAGACATAATTTAATCTTTCCCACTCTGACTTCCTCTCTGGTCTACGGTCTAACAGATTTATATATTCTTTTATTGTCACGCCGATCCATTATTTCGCCTAAAGTATCGAGAAAGTGAAACGTGACTACCGAACGATTTCTCACGATACCGAACGACTGGCACAACGGGCTGTCTAAACGGAGAAAAAAAGGTGTGTAAACCTTCTGACCTACCGTTTATATTTCGTTCCCATCCCTGCTACTGTCCTCCGCCCCATGCGCAACGGGAGTTCTTTTCCTTTCATGTTTCCCGCAAAAGGATGTGCCAGTCCGTTCGGGCGTCGAAATCGCCTACGCGCTTGTTTACCGGGTGACTTCAACGAGATAGGAAGATGTAACCGATAGCGAGCCAAGGTGTTCGAGCAATGGTCCAGATTCGATTGTATGCAATGATTTTTCCTTGAATCAGCGACGGAATACGAAAGCAAGTTTCAAAGTTTCTAAAAATCACGTCGGTACGAACGATTTCGAGGATCGATTTAAACTACTTAATTAATTTATGAAACTTCCCGATACACGTCAGCATTCGTTTTATAAAAGAAACCGTATAAACGAGTCCGAAGAATAAAAAAAAAGGAGCATACTAAGAGGAACAGAATTACTTAGACGAACGGAAGTACGATCGTACGCACAGGGTGCCCTGACGTGGTATCTAAATATAAAGGGTGCAATCACCTCTGAAACCGTTCGCAACAGTGCACGTAACCGGCAACGGTAGCCAAACATCGTTCTTTTCCCCATAGTAATTCACGGTTTTACGTATAGAAAATTTCATCGAGAAACTACTTGCTTCGATGTTCGTTTTAACGAACACGTTACGCGATTCAGCAGTTTGGAAAAATAAATCGCGCATTCGACGCCGATGCTCTCGTTACCCTCTTGCCCTTCTTTGCGTCGATTCTAAGAAGCGAGGTCCATAAAGTAGCGCGCATAAAACTCTAAAAGCAAGCAACGGAAAGCCGAGGTCGGTCATCGGCGAGAAAAATTTGAAAGATAACGCACGGAATACATTCGCATCGCTGCGACCTCGGAAGTTGTGCGTGAAACGCTCAGGAAACCAGATACGAGGGGAAGGGATGGAGCGTTAAAAATTCGCGAATATTTATCCAAGGGGTGGGAGTAACGAATCGATTGCGTAACGGGTTACATTGTTGCGTACATATCCGACTAACCGCAAAAATACACTGGTGCACATTATTCATAACCTCTGCTCGGAAGATAAACGCTTTTAACGGTTTTGTGACATCACGCGCGAGCCGCACGGCAAGTTTGCTTCGAGGTGAGGGAGACGATTTGCGAGGCGAACGTACACGTACGCGTTTCCTTGTTCCTCGAGGTGACGTTTCTTTATTTCCGCGGGAATCTGTCGAATGTCGTTCGAACCGAATAACTATCCCGGCGACCACTTTTAGAACGATCGGATGAAGTTGATTCATTCGCATCAAATTAATCTCCTCTCGACTGAACACGACGATATAAATGTAGATCGCCGCTATTTCACCGATGTAATTCGGTCGTCAGAGTTAAAATTGCTATCGGGACTAATCGATTCATTTCGCGTCTCTTTCACGGTGCAGTGTTTAAAATCAGTTGAAGATTGATGTATACACCCCCCGCTCAGAAGTATGTGGACGATTCCTTAATAGAAATAAACATCTAATAAAAGTTGCGAATCTATTAGTATCAATTATATCGTTTATCTTTCGATATGTTTATGTTGCATTAGCGAATATATTTTATTAATAGTTTTATTTCTAACATCGCATTAGTAACGATAAAAACTATAGAGATACTATTAATTTTGTTCATTGTATCCAAAGTGATATCATCTCATTTATTTTATAATATTTCGCCCATGA
Source organism: Hylaeus volcanicus (assembly GCF_026283585.1). Classification (NCBI taxonomy): domain Eukaryota; kingdom Metazoa; phylum Arthropoda; class Insecta; order Hymenoptera; family Colletidae; genus Hylaeus; species Hylaeus volcanicus. The sequence continues at coordinate 7,469,430 of NC_071980.1, read as the reverse complement.
ATGTGTTTGATATGTTGAACATTCTTTCTGAAATTTTCTATGGCGATATGGGACTCGAAACATTTGATGTTATTAATTTTTGTTAAATGCACATCCGATATAGAATCTAGCAACAAAAGTTGTACAGTACTAATTTACGTTGTACGTTAATTATTCATCGGATGTAGTAAGTGTTTATATATTTACGAGCGAGGGTGTACGTGTTACGTTGTGTAATTTATTTTTGTACCGAGTTGCGAGTTGGAAACTGAGTATAGCGAGAACGAAGAAATCTGGGCAGTATTCTTGGATTATGGCAGCGATTTCGTGAAAGCGTTAATAAAGATGCTGCTCCGGCAAACAGCTCGTAACGAATACGCACACGCGAAAGATAATACGACCCATATTCGTGCGCGTTTACTTATTAACTATGACGAGGATCGTTGAGCTCGCTCATTGCACGCCGCCCAGCGAAATTTAAATACAAAACAAACTCATGTTTATAGCCAATGACCACTTGCGAAACTCCCGACGTTCTCGACCTAGTTGCGGGTCCCTTGCAGCCCGAAATTTTACGAGCAAAAGATCGTGATATGTAAGAGTAAGGATTACTATTAAATTCGAATAAATACATTTACAACGAGCTTTTCTTTTTAATTACTTATGTAACCGTTATCGATAAACTTGTGCTATCTAGAGTGCAAATTTGCAATGCCTGATCGATGACAATCTAATCATAAGTAGATCATTAATAATAAGTTTAATATTAAATTAGAATGGTATCGTTCTAAACTAGTTTATTTATAGACATATTACGACCTTGATGGAAATAATAAATTGTTTGAAACCGTATCACGAAAATCCTAAAGCCCCTTTTAGAAAACCGTGTATAGATTAAATTTCTTGCAATGATAAATCTTTCCAATGACGAATTGAAAAATCGAAAGATCAACGAACGATTCGTCTCGTCGAGGACCACCGGTGTCGGTAAACGAGCTACTTCGAATGTCCCGGCGGACAGTTTATTAGCGGCTTGATCGAGGAATTGATCGTAGATCACTGGCGAACGCTGCGCGTTCCCACGCGACCGTCGTGTGGGCACGAGCCGCGGAATTGCCATTCGCATTACGTCCCTAAAAGCGCTGGAACGACGTTAGGTCGCTCCAGATGCGACGTTGCGTCGTCTTTCGGCAAATTGTCCTCACCTACGTTCATAAAACGTCCCCCACGTTCGTCTGTCGTCCAACGATCGATTTCTAGATCACCCAGTCGCGAAACACGCCAAGATCCCGTCCATCTCCTACGATGGATAACGCGATAACGTCGTTTCGACGATCGACCGGAAACCCTGCCAAGCTGGCCCCGAGAACTTCTCGCGTGCCAACTTTAATCTCGCGAAAATTCGCGATAACTCCGTTGGATAGTTTTCTCCCTCCCTCCCTTTTTCACCATCCCCAGGCTTCCGACTTCTTACGTAACCGAATGAGTGGCTCGAGTCGACTTCGATTAACACGTTGCCTGCCAGATTAATACGCCGGTCTTTCCGTGGAAATAAACGGTTCTCCGAAGGGGGGCTTTGGGAGTTTCTGTTTTACTATTCGCTGTTTAGAAATCGAAGGAAACATTGGATACGGTTCCGCACAGTTCGCGTTATATTAAACGAGGTACTTTTGGGGAATTGTTCATGTGCAACTGTTTAACGATATGGTCTCAACGTTTCATCCATTTTTATTGAACTTTATCGAGCTTCGCGATGTCGCTTATCTTCGAAAATATTGATTTGTCCGGAAAGTTCGTGTCAATTTTTGATTCGTGGCACGGGTCTGAGTGTAAAGTCAGTGTATGAAGCATTCGTACAACAACCCATTTAAAATAAATAGGTTTCTTTACGAATAATTATTGCAACGACTGTATCGGAATGGTTGAAAGCAAATAAAATGTGTACAACCCCTAAAAAGCGAAAAGATTACGGGACAAAATGGCACCTATGTAATTCAATAAATATAATATAAATATAAAAATCTGTGCGAACTTTTGGACAAGCCGATATCTCTGTCTTACTATTAAACTGCGGATCTTTATGCAAAATAAAATCTTTGCGAACGTGCCTACAAAAATTGAACCTAAATAGGAATTTATTTTATTCTGCAGATGTTACAACACGAACTTTACTATCAATCTTTTCTATATTCTCGCATATTCCAACTAATACTTATCGTATTACTTTCGAGAATATTGCGTATTACCACGGAGGACCAGAAAGCTTCGTTATCGAAAGGTGAGTTAGAGTCGGATGGAAATTATCTTTTGGTTATTAATATAGCCATGAATCAACTATTCCCTGGAGGCGTATTTTAAGCGAAATGAAGCACTCGAGCTGAGACTGAACACATCGTAGCACAGTGGATATCCCGAACATGTTCGCGTCCCCGATATAGTCCTCGCGAATTTCCATAATAATATATTGGTACTCACATTACTCTCTCAGCAACCTCGACAGGTACAGCGTTTGTTCTAGCCTAAGATTCCGATCGGCAGCGCACAACCTGGACGAAAACGCGGCTCTGTGTGGTTGGAAATGGGGGAAGTCTCGAAGATCGACGCAGTTCGTCCACGCGGAACGACGAACAACCGAAGACTGTTTGAATTAAGTTTCGAAACGGGGGAAGGTTAAACCGTTTGTCCCGCGCTACGGAATCCGGTACAGAAAAACACGAGTAAGCCACGTGTGACGGTATCGCGAGTTTTTCTACCTGGCCGTGGAACACGCGGATCAAAATAAATATGGGGCGGAGGTCAACGGCTCGTCGAGCACTAACGACGTTATTCCAGGTTGTTTATCAACGAACGAACGGTACGCGACTGGTATATATTAGAAGGTGTCACTCACCACAGCCTCGGTGACCGGTATCCACGTGACGACCAGTAGGGCAAGGACGCAGGTGACTCGCAGGACGACCGGGAACGAACGGAGCCTGCGGGCTGCTGCGGTCGACGTGTCAGCGGCTCTAGGCCGCATCGTGCCGGGTCGGTGCTCCTCTTCCTCCCTACGCCACCTCCTGGCGGCAGGATTCGTTCCGTGCCCCCTGGTTTACCTGTGTCTACCTTGGGTAACGGAGCAGCCCTCGTAACAGCCTCCTCCGGCGTGCGTTCGGTGTCGTTGGAATCGGTCGAATCCCGCGTTCTTGTTGGATCGTGGTGGATTGGAAACGATGCGATGCGGCTGGTCGGCCAGCCTGTCGACGCAGCGCGTGTCGAAGGGCCAGACAGACGGCCCGGTTGGCCACGTCCTCCCGATCAGTCGCTGGACCACGCAGCCAGACAGGCCTGAGTCGGCGGCGGAGGAGGCGCTCTTCTCCTCTCGGCGAAGCTGTATCCTTGCGCGTCGTGGCGCGGCGGGTAGATGCCAGCTCCCCTCTCGGCTCTGCTCGCTGGTTTACGCGCTCGGTTCGGTCTCGGAACGGAGGCCCACGGCGCGATCGACATCGGCTGAGGCCGCGCAACAGTTCTCGTGCGACGCGCGACCGAGCTCGCCTCGACCCGGTCACCGGTCTCTCCTCTCTCCTCTCTCCTCTCTCCTCTCTCCTCCCTCCTCGCTCTCCTATTCTTCTACCTCTTCGTCTACTTCTTCTCTTCTTACTTCCCTCTCCCAGCTCCCGGTTTCGTCTTTCCTGCCTCCCTACCTCCGGCGGTTTCGGTTTTTCCCGTCTGTCCTTCCTTCTTGCGCCCTGCGCCGACTGGTATCTTCTGGTCCCGCAGTTGGCGGAGGCAGGCTGGAGAGTTCGATTCTCGGACAGCGTACTGGCAACACAAGCGGGGGAGGCAGGACCAAGAGTGTGGAGAGCTCACCAGCTCTCGCGGAACCGGAGCGAGAAGCCTCTCTCCCGATCCTTTCGGCGGAGGAATTCTAGCTGGCGTGGCTCGGCGGCCGCCTCCACCTTCCTTCCCTCCACCCGACGTTCATTCAGAGCCCTCCCTGGATGGGACGGTCCGCACACCACGTCTACTCGGTGCCGGGTTCCCCGCGATATTTTGTGACTGCCTGTCCGTGCGGTGCTCGTGCTAGCCTGTGCTCGTCGGCTCCCTAGACCCGTCGCGGAATAGGGAGGTCGAAATGACCCGGTTGGGATTGCGGTGAGTTTATATTCATCTTTCGCTTTATCCTTCTGCTCCTTCGTCCTTTTTTTTTCTTTTTTTTGTCGCGTTACCTTCTCGGTATCGTACATTGGTGTTGAAGTGACATTGGAGTTGACGAGGCACGTACGAACCGAAGGGTACAGAGGCAAGGAAATTTCACCTTTGCTCCTCCCGGAGTTCCCCTTTCTTTCGAGTACTCGCACTGCATACTCCGCGGTACATTCTCGGTCGAAGACAACGTGTCTCGAACTGTTTAATTTTTCTTACGTGTATCTGATAGTCATTGTTCTCTCAGTTCGTCTCGATATGTCTCGTTCGCGGTTTTCTTTGATCGGTAGCTTCGTACCGGGTTCAGCCGAGAACAAAAATACAGTGTCTCCGTTACGCTGCCTCGCCGAATCCTGAGCAACGAACTCTACCCGCCAAACCTGTCGTTATGTCGATGATCTCTGCATCGCGTAGACACGTGCTTCAATCTTTCGCGCGTGCCCGTCTTTCGTCTCAACGCGACACGGAAGCGAACGGATCCGCGTTTCCTCGGTGGTCCCCGACGCTTCGCCTCGAACGAGTCGCGTAAACCATCTCTGCCCAGCCGTGCTCTTCTCTTTTGCCCTTTTTCCGTTCTACATCGGTGCACGCGACACGAGTGTTTCCGCGATAGACGGAGGGGGTACTTTCAACCCCCGGAACGTTCCGACGGCGAGTGGACTTGAACGGCGGGGGACGCAATGTGTTTATACGGTCGGTCGTCCTTTGAAGGAGAAACGTTTAGCGGTCGCCTTCTCTTTCGTTCCTGTTCACAGTGAATCTAGAAATTCGCGAGAAGGCGACGGGGTTTTGCTTGGAACGACGAGTATAAAAATGGGGGAGTATTGCAGAGGCGCGATAACCGAGGAGGTTTGTAGCTGTCGACTTCGTCTAGGTTCGAATCGCGAAGCGTCCGGGATTGGAGCCGAAGTGATTCTTGGCACGTTGAGAAACTCTCGAACTTTGTTTATTTCGTGGAACTTCGTGATCTTTGATGTCTAGTGCAGAGAAATCTCGATGGATATTCCGATTCTATCTCATCTTTCAATGAATCCCTAATTTTTCTCGTCCTTTCCATAATCTGTTAATGAACATCGGAGCGTGTCCACGGCCATCGTCAGTTTGTTCTTTCTTCTTCCAGATTCGTCGCATCCGCAGTCTTCCTGGCCGGGATTGTCAGTGGGGTACGTATGCACAGCTTTGTTGCCGCTTTAACCCGTCGATGGCACGGATTTTTGAAAAATGCCCTCTGGTATCGCGCCATTATTCTCTGTCCGGTTTGTCCCTCGTGAAACGGGTTTCGAATTGCCGAGTATATTTCTATACCGACAATTGCGCGAGTAGTCGACCGTGCCGCAGTTTTCGCGTAAATGGAGCAGTTATCGGGGGTGTTGATTGTGACAAAGTACGGTTCGAGGACGGGTCATGACGTAATCGAAAGGTTTCCTTTTCGATCGCGTTGTTACTTTAATACGTACGCAAATATACAAACATACGTACATATTAACTCCAGTTACGCGAATACAAAGGAATTGCGGAATTGAGGAATTAATTTCCGGACTTAACAGATGAGAAAAATAGTCCGGTGAAAGATCGCCTGAACCGTGACGATATTCATCGTTTAACACCTTTTATCGTCGAACCGCGACGACACGCGAGGATCTAGGTTCATTCATCGATTCACGCGAATGCACGTGCACCGACGCGCAGTACCAGTCGACGAGCTAAAAAGAGTCGAGAGGATCGCGTTTCGATCATTGGCGGCGCGTGCTGCCTTCCCGTTTCCAATTGTGCGGACGCGCAAGAGTCGGCGGAATTGCGAGGGCGACGAAGCTCGAACGAAGGCCGACAGACCTCCTGGCTAGCGTAACCCGCGAGCATGTCGATCGTCCGCGAGATTAGATCATCGGGAACGTCGTTATTTCTGCGTTACGAGACGCGCGTCGCCGGGCGTGGGACTTCCATCGTCTTTGACGATTTAGGAAAGGGGACGTTAGTGTCTGACGAATTCGTGGCTTTCTTCGCGATTAGAATCGGATCGGAACGATAGGAATTCGATGGTTTGTTATAGGGTACGCTCGGGGAAAGAAAAGGGGTAAATTTACCCGATTTTGGGGTAGAATTGGGGGAGATCTATTATTTACAGTCCTTAACCTTTTCGGTGCTCCGAGTTAACTCGTTAACTCATTAACGATAAGCTCGCGCGATTTAACTCGTCTCGAGCACGACGAGAACAAAATAATTTCACGAGTATACTCGCGCAGAGCACCGAAGAGATTAAACCTCTGCACTCGAGGATTCGTTTCTGATTCTTTTCCGTGACTATCGCCACGAATGCTAAGTTTAGATTGACTTCGAAGACGTAGCCTGATTCGTTATCGCAAACTAATTTGAGATTTCAAAGAAATCGAATCTATAGAAACGTTTTTGCTGGTAGATTTGCTGCGTGAAAGCTAGCGATGACTGAGAGTCTCTCAAGTGCAAAGGGCTGGAGCAGATTCGAATAGAATCGATAGGAAACGAGAGTAAGTTAAACGTAGCCTGGGAAGCTTGTCAGTGATAGAGAATTCATTAGTGTAGGCACGTATTCTAATTAGTTAATTGGGAGAATAGCTTGGATTCCTGAGATTTGAGAGTTGGTATGTAGGAGTGGCGTGATGAGAGCAGGCAATTGGACTATCTAGACCTATACACTAGATAGTAGTACGATACTGTTTAAGAAATTAAACAGGAGAGTCGACGCCGACCCGAGCTACATCTGTTTCTATATACAGGGTACAACTTACCGCTTTTTTAGACGCGATGTAGAAGCGACTCTTTTCCCACGAAGTCAGCGCAGAATGGTGCAAAGTCAGCTTCTACTCTGACCAGACAGTTGAAAGCCACGCACAAATCCACACGTTGTAATATCAACTCTTGCCGTATTACGAGGATCCCTTTACCTTCAGTTCTAGTCTGTGAATTTATTTTTCTCGGTACATTACTCGAAAACATAAGCAAACGGCGAAAGGAAACATCAGAACCAGGTGTCGAGATAAAGAATTATTACTTGACGAATCGCTCCGAAAGTTTTCCTTCGATTTTTACGATTAGCCGCGGTAAGAGGTTTCCCCACCGCGATTTTGACGAAAGGTCGGAAAGATCGTCCTCGATAAGCCGCGTGACGATCGCCGACTATTTTTCGGACGTTGCGGTCCGAGGATCGTCGATAACGCGAGGATCGATCGTCGACGCGATAACGGATCGAGTCCCGGCGGATTTGTCGTCGCGAACAACGAAAAGGTGTTAAATCCGAAATAGGGCAGTCGTCTGTTAGCGACCAGTCCGCCTACGGGCGTCGTAACCGCGAGCACTGTAATTTTATTACACCACGTACACGCATACGCGCTCATAGTGCGTATAGTACAGCCACGCGAGTACGCTTAGTCACTAGTGAAAATAGTTCGGAATTGACTTCGACTTGATTGCCACCGTCTGGCGTACTTAATCGTCGTCGTTTGCATTCTGGCTATTCCGCCACCTGTTAACCGGGAATACGATAACACTTATTTAGTTAATTGGAAAATCGCGGTATTGCGTTGTGATTTTTGAAAATTACTAGAGAAACGTATTCACCGAAATTAGTCAATTACGAGCAAGAGCCTTTGTTCTATGGGATACTATCTATTATCAGTAATTCCTGGACTGCGGATTTTTATGCATTTATAGGAAATTTGAATGTCGAAGAAACTATAAAATCCATACAGCATGCAATAATATAAAAAAATATCGAAGGTAAAGTTTATATTATAATATTTGGATAGTAAAATTAAATCCTATGTAGGTTTAATTCTAGCTACGAAAGATTTTATTTTGCATAAAGATTCGCAATCTAGTAATTAAATATTATGGGATAGAGTATTCGCTAAACAGGCTGGATCGTACGTCTTTTTTTTAGCAGACGTAGAAATAATTAGAAGGTTGCATCCTCGCCTTGTTACACCTGCATCGATGCGCTCGCGAGATGCACTCTGTAGTTCTAGAACGAATAGTGCATTTAATCCGCGGATCGATTCTTCTCGTCATCCCACGCGTGAAAGTATTAAGACACACCTGACAGAATATTTGGAAGTGAAACACGTTTGATGTCACGTTTGAGAAAGAGAGAGCGCGAAACTGCAGGTGGTGGGCTCCAGCGTTGCAACACCGAGAAGCTGTCTGATCTCGATAAACGTTTTATTTTCAAATATCTTACGGCGTGTTCCCTTTACAATGCAGTTGATATTCCGACAGGCAGAAAAACGGGAAGCATCGATTCGTCAAAAGTAGCTCCGCTCGTCTTAATTCTGTTTTTTCTTTCACACATTCTAAAATATGGAACTTCCTGGTGCATCGTTGCAGTTACAGAGAAGAGAGACCATGGGAAGTTGGATCTTAAACCATACAACCTTTTCCTGTAGCATTTTTCTCTTCCACGGAGATACGAGCTGTCCCACTTTCTGAAATCACACTGCGTACACGTTGCATTTAGTAACTAGCCCCCTCTTTTCCATACCGATAACTTCGTATCTGTCTGCGTTATGCACGGAGTATTTTTCTCGTTCAATTATCGTTACGATTCTTTCTTTCGTATCTTTCGTACCGCGTTCTGTATTTCACCTTTTCGCAGTTTCACGCGGGTCGACTATTCCAAAATTTATTTTAACTTTCGTCTTCCTTCGCGATTAAGATCCGCGTTGATAATCCAGAGATGAAAACAGGAGCGAATAAAGATATTCGGATCCCTCCGAGTATTTTGTTCGTCCCGCGGTGTGGAGCCTGCGCCCGTATTTTATTCGCACCTTGTATACGCTCGATGACGCGTGAAATGTGAAAAATCGTTTCGCGGGACGGGAGTGACTCGTATCGTAGCGAAAGTATTAAGTCAGAGGAACGGGTTTATAGGGAAGCGGTATTAATGGTACAACGATGATCGCCGACAAGTCGATTGTCGAGCAACGCTGACGAATGCATTCCTCCGTAAATAAATCACGTCGCTTCCGAATCGAAATTGCAAATCGCGAGATGTCATCTTTACACTGACATTAATTTTTATATATAGAAGCTCAGCTTTTAGAGATCAGCTTTCCTTCCTCACGCTTCGACTATTCATTACTTGATCGACGTATGAACCGTTCACTCCACGAATCGATTAATTTCGCTTTTCGAAAAATCTTAAATTCAAGTGCCGAAGCACTTGTATTTATAATATCATTCCTGAATAACAACGATTAACACCGTTGAACGACATTCGTTGGCCATTAAATGATAAATAATTTATTTTAGAGGCCAATGTACATTATTTCGTTGCATTTCTCGACTTTTATTTACGGAGTTCATCGATTCGAGCAACGAACGGGCTCGTATGTGTAAATTCATTGTTTATAGTTATTCCTTCGTACCGGTACATGTACGATTACTTTTCATTGCTAGCCAATGGAAGACACATGAATTTTCTCTGTAAGGACTCCGTGCTTCCCTTTGGCGCTCTTTCAATATTTATATTATCTTGAATACACCGCAAGACAACGGATCGTCATTTCGTTAACTTTCTGAATAACTTCTCGAATAAATAAAACCTCGGAGGGATACCTCAGATTCTTAACTCTACTAATCTCCTAAACGTTCGCGCGTTCGCGAAGCGGCCATCGCGATTCTGTTTCGGGTCACGTGTGCGGTTTCGTGAATACGGGTCGGACGAGATTGTAAAAATCGCCAGGGCAACGAATTAGCGTGGCCTGGAAGTTAACGTCGCTCGTTAAAATCCCGCCGCTCGGACCCGATTGTGACGGCGGACCGTGGAAAAAAGGAGCAGCGATCCGACTGGCGAACGACGCTGAAAAAAAGGACGAAGAAGGACTCGAGGGGGGTCGAGGGAAGTCGAAGAAGATTGGATGAGGGGACCAGGGAATCGACGGAAGGATCGTACGAGATCCGAATTGCCGCTAGGCGGCCGATTACGTAACCGCGAGTCCACGAAGGCGGCAGACCGCGCGAGATAAAAGTGACAATTCTTGAACCATCACGAAAAGATATCCCCCTATCTGAAATAAGAAAATTAGGCTGGCTTCGTTGAACGAAATTGCCGTAGTTTGAACGTCGCGGATCGTAGGCCTAGCTAGCGAGGAAGATGATTGTTGAAGAGGATTGTCCGTAGCTCTTTGAATAGTGGAATGTTGTCTATAGTTTTAGATGCGAGGGGTTTTTGTACGATATTGTTTTAACGTTAATACTGTTTTCATTGGCGACATACAGTCGTAAGTAGACCGCGGATCTTTAGGCAAAATAAAATCTTTGCAAACGTGCTTTCATTTCACTCTGCAAATATTATAATACAAACTTTACTTTCAACACTTTTTTTTATATTATTCCATACCGTGTGCATTACGTAGTTTCTTGCATATTCAAAGTTCCTATAAATGCATAAAATTCGCAGTCTAGTTATAAGTATTCGTCCCTTCCATGTTCATTGAAGAAGTTTGTCTGAATCGAATGACAGACGTCATGATTCCAAATAAAATTTTCACTATAAATATATACATATGATTGTTGAAGAGGATTGTCCGTAGCTCTTTGAATAGTGGAATATTGTCTATAGTTTTAGATGCGAGGGGTTTTTGTACGATATTGTTTTAACGTTAATACTGTTTTCATTGGCGACATACAGTCGTAAGTAGACCGCGGATCTTTAGGCAAAATAAAATCTTTGCAAACGTGCTTTCATTTCACTCTGCAAATATTATAATACAAACATTACTTTCAACACTTTTTTTTTATATTATTCCATACCGTGTGCATTACGTAGTTTCTTGCATATTCAAAGTTCCTATAAATGCATAAAATTCGCAGTCTAGTTATAAGTATTCGTCCCTTCCATGTTCATTGAAGAAGTTTGTCTGAATCGAATGACAGACGTCATGATTCCAAATAAAACTTTCACTATAAATATATACACGTGTAAAGTTTTCTCGTGTACATATTTGTAATGAAATATTAATTTGGATACATGAAAACTATCATTTAATTTAGAGAGTGGGAATATTTATGGGACTGACTGTGTCTACCAGTGGTGTGTTAGGTGTCAGGAAGACTTTGTTGACAGTTAGGGTTTCCACAGGTTTATCATGCTTTTCATTATAGCGTCTATTCAATTTGCTCCCGTTTGAAGTCTACCAGTAACAGTATGTCGAATTCCTTAACCCTTTTAAAAGTGATTTTCCGAACGTACAATTTCAAATTCACTTACATCAGAATACAGCAAATTATTAATTGAAATAATCATACATCGAGTCACGAACGTTCGTAGATGTTTTTCTTCAAAGTATAGTTTTTGGTTTCACAGAAATTTATTATAAAAATAGACTGCATTTAATTCTATAGAAAAATCGAACGCGAAGGTAGTACGTTAATAGTACGTTTTTAACTAGGATAAACAATGGATCGTAGGTTCGAATATATACGACACGCTATAGTAACTCCATAATGTTCACTACTCATTGTTCGGAAATAAGCACGTCAACGATCGCTGCTCGAACGCTGATCCCGTATCCATAGCGGCCTAGAATCTCGATAAGTCGACGGTTGAAAAATGTACGACCCGTTGAATTCTCGTTTTTACTGTTACGATTTTATTTGTTGAGAAGCGTAAGAAGAATTTAATTGTATCGTGCGAGAGTGCGCGAAATTAGACGGTCTTTTCCACTGCAACGCGTAGCAACGTACGCGCGAGGATCTCGTCTCAGCTTCGGTGAATTAAGGAAGCGTAATCCCGTACATATTTTCAGCAGTGATGTCAGTAAATCCGTTTCGCATTTAACTCGTCGTCGAGGTCGCCGCGAATTATCGTATTATCAGCGAGTTTCGAGAATTCACGGTGAAAACTTGCAAAAAAGCTGAGCCGCGTAACGCGCAAATATCGAGCAATAATCGATCGTTACATCACGCGTGCACCCCGGTTATTAATAACAAAAGATAATGACCGAACGGGATTCCGCGGCTCTTGGCATTATTATTAAAACCGAAACGATCCGCTGGCCGTAACATTATTTCCAAGATACGGCCGACGCGATAAATTTATCCCATTCGCGGAGAAAATAAATTGGAAACGGACTATAATCGAAACATTAATCGACGCTCGATTCACGGTGTTGCGGGGGCGTCGGCCAATTAAACGACGACTGAAAAAGTATCGTTCTTCGATTTCGGAAGTCCATCGCAGTGGCCGATCGCGCGCAAAAATGAATTCGCGAAATTCCGTTGATTCGCTGTCGAGAGAATTTTTCGAAATCTTCGAAATTTCTCCAGGAATCTCGAGTATGGAAGATAGAAAAAGTAAAAGAGTCAGCTCTCTTCCGAAACTACTAATTTCTTCTCGGTTCGCTCTTTGTTTCTCGAAGATTTAGATCTCTCGATCTATCGAGAGACGAATTTCCGTAACGCGATCGTCTTCCGTTTCGACGAAAGCCGGTGCTTTCGTTCGGCGTTTTCGGGAAGAAACGGTCGCCTACTCGTATCACGAATCGTGCCCGATGCTTAGGGGAATCAAAGAGAAACGGAGTGCGTCGCATCGTTTCGAAACGATAACGAGGCGGCTATCTCCCCGCGCTTCCTGTCAGTGCGTGCCATCCCGAAACGTAAAAAGGATAAAACGTGAAAACGAGGGCAAGACAATGACTTTCTGCGAACGCGATGACGCATCGGTTGAATCGAGCCAATCTGTATATTGTGGTCGCCGGACGTGAAATAAGGGCTAGACCAGAGACGGAGGTAGCAATTGGTCTGTGAATTTAAAGAGATTCTATGAATATAGAGAGGATCCGACTCGTTCGGTTATGGGATCGCGTGTGCCACGTGATCTTTGCACGACGGGACTCGATGCATGATTTCTGAATCGTGGTCGAAAAGCCGTAATCGAGACGAATGGCAAAACGGATCGCACTAGTCGATTAGTTTATGACTCGTGGAGTATTTCTTAGAATCGTAAGAAGCGAGCTATTAAAAATGATTTCTGTACACTGAAACGGTTCTTTCTAATCGTGATGTACATAGTAACTTTTTAAATTAAAGATAGGACGTGTTCTACCATAGAAGAAGCATTGCTGATAACTTATCGACAGTTGACGCTACCTTGGAAGCATTACTGAGTAAGAAGATCCATTTGAAAACGCTTTTAATCTCTGTATCCATGCATTTGATACATGTGCTTAGGTATGCTCTTTTGTTACAACGTATGTGACAAACGTGGCTTTCGTTTCGAGTACAAAGTGGCGTTCGGTAAAACATTCTTTCTTTGTCTGTTCTTCTCGTGCGATATTTATAATAGTACTTACATAGTAATATAAATACGTCAACAATCTGTCTTCTGTTCGTGTTATTTTCTTTTAAGCAAAATTGGGTATTAACACTTTACCTATCGGGCTATTTAGAAACAGTCTTTAATTCAAAGAAGAATTTTCTACAACACTATCGTGCAAATCTAGACTGACAATAATTCCTCTATACCGTTTCCAAAAACTGAACATTGTAAGTAAACAACCATCAACGTAACAAATAAATTCGAAAAGCTAAATACTGGAATTACAAAAACCTATAAATAGGCTCCCGGTAAATAAAGTGCTGAATGAATTTCCACACATTTAAATTAATTTACCGCCTGCGTATGTAGCGTTCGATTATCTTCGTACAAATATATTTAATGACATTTCCAAACGATTTGTATCACTTCATATCGAACTCGACGTTTCTTGTTCGTGATCGATACACACAGCCGGTAAAACAGAGCGTAGATCTCCCGCGTGCGCCGCGCATCGATGATCTAGATCTCGGTCGATACATTGCGCTCGCGCTTCCACACCGGTTACCGATCAAGTAGATCGCGATGATCTTGTACAATCGTAATTTAATGTTTTATTTTTACGATACATTATAATGCGATATTTCGTTTTTTTTTTCGTTTCAGCAATATAATCACACACAATGGACGAATCCGCAGCCAGTTGTACCACTCGGCGGACGAGGTGATATCGGTAAACCTAGCGGTGCCGATGACGACTACAACATTTCGCCACGATTCAGGGATTATCTTAGGAGAAACGAAGGTAAATCTTTCCGAAAAATCTTTCTCTAACGCTCGGCGAGTTTACTTTGGTATCCCTCGAACGCGATCTATACTTTAACGCGAGTTTCGTTTAATTTTCAGGTCTTACGGAGGATCAAGCTAGAGCTAACATAGCTCAGTATGGCTACGACAACGACGACGGCTACGGCGACGAGGATGGCGACGTATACGGCCGCCAACCTGGAGGACAACAGGACCGTTATGGTAATTAATATTGTATCAAACAGCCATTGCAATATGTACGGATTAATTCAGCTTAGTAGAAAATAGATACATAAAATATTCAAGGTCCGTGTTTAACAGTCTCGCAAATATTCGTATTCCACGCTACGTTTTAACGAAGGCTCCGAGAATAATTCTCCCTTCGTTTGACTCGTAAAAACGAAGACTTGGAAAATTCCTCGAATAAATATTTGGAAATCAACTGTGTAAAATGGCACCGAAGCGTTGAACGAACGTATTTATTCGTTATCCAGGTGGGTCGCTATAAAATGGTGTCAAGGGAATATCGTCAAGGGAAGACGGAGGTATTCCCGTTTCTTAACAGTAATTCTTCCGAGATTCACCGATTGAACTTCGGGCTGCTAATTAACGCGATCTTTTGCCATCGCTGTGTTGTGTAATAGTTTCCTATTAATCGATAACACCACCAGTTATGCGCGCGCGCGCAAGTTTATGGTATTCCATAAAATGTAACGGGCCGATGGAAAACTGATATTTGACGAGCTAGAATACTTCACGTTTCGAGTCATTTCGGAGACGTTGTTTCGCGTTGAGAAAAATGTAATAAATCGTGGAAGTAAACCGAAACAGCAGGTATTGCTTTATTGGCACAAATAATTGATCTCTAGGGCGACAGAGATGTCGCGGCTTTAAGATGAGTCCAAATATGTTTTGTTACGAGTAAACTGGAAAAACCAAAGACTCTTGACGATGATTGATTGAAACGAAAAAGTTTTATGGTAATCGATTCATCCATTACAGAATAATTATAGAGGAATTATTGGCAGTGCAAAGATACATAAGAAGAATAAAGTTGTTGAAATATGAACCTCCCAATTCCGATATCGTATGGTTCTGAATGAAAAGTCTAGCTCTATCCTTGTCTAAAAAGGTGTCGGATTACTAATTGCGGTCGGCTTAAGTTGTAAAGTTCGATTTCTGACCGGTTTTACGACCTCACAAGATCTCTACCAGCAAGTATACTTAAAGATAATCGTACCTGTGGCCATAGTTAGGAGTTAATTAGACACGTATCCCATGCACGACTGACTTTTCCCTGTAAATTCTAAAAGCTCATGAAGTGTCACAGAAAATAAATCTGTACAAGACTCTCGAATTCCTAAGAGTCCCCACATGTGGGCGACAAGGATTTTCATTGAAAATTAATTTGGATAAGATTGGTCAATTCTAAAGAGGTAGCAAAAATAAGAACTATAAGAACCACATATGTTAGATCACGTTCTTTCTAATTGTATAGAAACAACATTTAAGCTCGTAGGAATTTTCACGACTGTTAGTCTAGCAGTGAACGCATTAACACGTTGATCGCCGCGTCGCCCATATATGGGTGACAGTGCCTTTCACTGAAAAAGTACGAAAATTAATTCTGAAAGTTAAGTGTCACAGAAAGTGAATTTAAATGAAATGCTTGAACTTTGATGAAGTTACACAACTAAATGCCACAATAAATGTTTCATTACGCAGTTTCCAATAGTCTGTGAACAAAGTTTAATCACAGTAGAAATTTTTAAGAGTATTAGTCTGGCAGTGAACGCGTTAAAGAGCCTCTATTCGAACTAACCATACGAAGAGAACCATACGAAAATTTGGGAAATCCTGTTATATGTTAACTCGCGTCACGAAGGGTTGCGTAGAACCTTAGAAACCTCGATCGTATCGATCATAGTTGATTCCCTGAATGGCACGACTAAATAATCTCTCTGCACTAAGGAGGCGAAGGTCGAGGGTTCTACAATCAGGGCCAAGAGCAAGGCTCCTTGGATCCTTATCATCAAGGAGGCGAAGGCAGAGGGTCCTACAGCCGTGGACAAGAACAAGGTTCGGTGGATCCGTACAATCAAGGAGGCGAAGGCAGAGGGTCCTACAGTCGCGAACAAGATCAAGGCTCTCTGGATCCTTACAACCAAGGAGGAAGCGATCCCTACGGTAGACCTCGAGGTTACGGGGACGCTTACCACAGAGGATCAAGCCAGGACTCGAATCCTTACGACGATCGCTACGGAGAAAATCGTGGATCCGGTGATCCCTACAATCGCAGTGATCCCTACAACCGCAGCGATCTCTATAACCGTAGTGATCCCTACAACCGCGGATCGACCGGTTATTCGGGTCACTCCCAAGGCCAAGGAGGATACGGTGCCGCCGGAGACTCGGAGAATTATCCGAGCAGCTACTCGGCTGTACCGATTCCAGGACAACAGAAGAATTGCACCGGTTCCAATTGCTGCGTGCCGAAGTGTTTCGCGGAGAAAGGATCTAGGGTGAGCGTCGGTCCACGTACACTTTTCAAACGTCGACTTTTCATGTATCGGGCCATTCTAAACCAAACCAGATACTCCTTGCAATTTTTCTGTATAATTAGCCTCTGAAAACATTCGTGTAAATTGTTTTCGACCACTAATGTCCACCAAGGAAAAAGTTTCATGGTTTTCTATTTGCATATAAAATCTGGTTCTAAATTTTGTAAAAAATAATTTATTTATAATAATAGCCTATCGAAGCTGAAACTTTAGGAGAAATTTAGAAAACTTTATTTTAAAATATAAAAAAAAAAAATACGTACATCTTATTTTTCGGTCCTTTGAAACATATCAAAAAATCAAAACAATCGGAGGCCAGACATCTAAAAAGCTTTCCTTGTCAGTGACACAGTTAATTCGTGCACTTGCATTATTTGCAATATATCGCTCGTCCTGTAAAATATTTCATTTCAATTTGTTACGTTGGTAAAATATAAATAAAGTTTTATTGGAGTTTATTCGGATCGTTTTAATTTCACGTCGAAATTAATATAAAGTCGTTTCCGTGTAAAATTGTCGGTGAATAATGACGTTAATTAAAACGAAATGTACGGGCGCAGGGTCCCCCAGGTGTGATGGGGATACAGGGCCCAAAAGGTCAAAGAGGATTTCCCGGATCGGAAGGTCTTCTGGGCCCGAAAGGTGACAAAGGTGAACCCGGTCCTCAAGGTCCACGTGGACCAAAAGGCGACAGAGTAAGTATAACAGCCACCGATATATCGTCTTTCGAAATCATTCTAATCGTACTTTTATCTTACAGGGGAAAATGGGTATGCCCGGCTTCCCTGGTATAAACGGTGTTCCCGGAGTTCAAGGTGAAGCAGGTTCTCCAGGACTTCCTGGTCGAGATGGATGCAACGGGACAGACGTACGTACGCAAATGATGTGTCTTCTCGGAAAAAAATGTAGATGAATAAATAATTCAACAAGGAAATTATATTTTCTTTTCTATGCTAACTTGTAGGAATGTTGCAATAAATCAGGTAGGTGATTGGAGGCTGATAGAAATTGTTGGATTAGAGTAAATACCATTGGATGCAGTAGTAACCAATCGATGATTATTTTTATCGTATATCGGAGACCTTTAACCATTTTGAAGATAGCTATTAACAATTAGCCAGTTGGCAAATATATAATAAACGGTCGAGACTATATCGTCGTAGATTGTACACTTTGTACAATGTTATAGAGTACCTATCGTTCACAAAAATTCTAAAATTATTCAAGTGCAACTGAGAGTAATCAATGAACATATAGTCTTAACAACGTATTAAATTGAAGTTTGTCGGTCGTCCAGGGTGAGCCTGGTCTCCGCGGTGTCCCCGGAGGACCAGGTCCCCGTGGTTTCCCAGGTGCGCCTGGGCCCAAAGGAGACAAAGGACAATCGGCATTCGCTGGATCGTACCCTGTCGGTCAAAAAGGCGAGCCAGGCATCGACGGCGTGAGAGGACCTCCAGGACCACCGGGAGCTCAAGGGCAACGTGGATTGCCTGGACCGAAGGGTGATCGTGGACCCTATGTAAGTAACGTCGCACGAACGCTCGTCTACGATAAATGTTTAATTTTCGCGTCGTACAAGGAGCGGATTTTAATCGAAGAAAATACGCAATTACCCTTCAGGGCCCTCGTGGAGCGCAAGGCTCGAAGGGAGAAAAGGGTAACATGGGTCTTGGATTCGAGGGTTTGAAAGGTGACAAAGGTCAGAAGGGAGAACTTGGATTGCCGGGCACGCCCGCGCCAGAGATACCCTTCGAAGGGACGGTTCAAGTGACGGGAGCACCTGGCGAGCCCGGAGAAAAAGGAGACAAGGTATGTCGTCGACCTTAATAATGAAAATAGTACACCAAGACCTTATAATAAAAATAAAAATAATGCTCGAAGATTTCCTTGGGAATAACGACTAATCAATTGTTCGCGTGCAGGGTGAACGTGGGTACGTCGGATCGAAAGGTGAACCTGGCCCGCAAGGAGATCACGGTATGTCTGGAGGTTTGGGGGCGAAAGGAGAAAAAGGATTGCCTGGATCTCCGGGAATTCGCGTGAGTGTTTTCCTTGTGTTTGTCGATTTATTGAAATTTTTAAGGGGTAACACCACTCTAGAACTTAGTAATTCTATAGTCAACAGTATATATATTATAAAATTTGTTGGTTTCTTATTCCAATCGTTATACGCAACAAGAAAACCGTCCTCTCGTGAAGGCGTTTTAAAAAAAAAGTCAATTTTGGAGACTCGCCTTGTCGCTGCCATTTTCTACTAAAATTATAATCCAATAATTTTTGTTTATACTTCGATATGTGTTAAATGAACCCTGCTAAAAGAAATCCTATGCGATACTCTCGAAATTAATTATCGAAGTTAGGCCTTTTTCTCAACCTCTAGAGTGGCCCTTAGTAACATCGTACCTCTTAAGTAACATCGATCGACACGATCCTTTATCGTATTTAGGGTAGGGACGGTTTCTCTGGGCCTCCTGGACCACCCGGACGTAAAGGTGACAGAGGTCACGATGGGCTGGATGGACTTCCTGGACGACCTGGAAAGAAGGGAGAGCCAGGACGAGATGGACCCATGGGCGTTTCAGGATTGCGAGGACCTCCTGGACCACCAGGAGTGCGTATCACTTACGAATTATCAATAGGTTTTTACGGAGCCCGGTCATTTCGATCCATTCCAAATTTCGGAAAGTCTTACGGGAACCGTTTATAGGAAGCATTTATTTGATAATATTAAACCGATACAGCAGTGGAATTTTTCATATGTCGAATACATAATGGAATTTTCGAATAATAGAACAATTACTTTCTTTCACATCAAATATCATTTATTCGAGTAGAAATGAACGAAAATGAGTTTCTTTCAACATCTAAGGATCCTGTTACTTTTTAGCTGATTAGTCGTGAATTTTTAATTGTAAGCAGCTGCGTAGAATTACGTTTCGTTTACCTTTTTCGAACGACTCGAATGCTTCGGCATGAGAAGGCACGTTGTGCGGATAATAGAACATACGGATAATAGAACGTCCGTATATCAGGGCTTTCGGATAACAGGGGTACGGATGCAGGAGTCTCTGCTGCAATTTAATTTATTCAAACTCCTTCGCTAGATTGTATGTCCTTCGTTGTTGTCTAAGGCTTCTAATTAATTTCGATAATTCTACATCGTTTATAAAACGATTTCTTCGGTAATAGAACCTTCAAATGTGGAATCTCCGCAAACCTAGCGTTAAAGTAAAGAAAAGTATTCGCGATCCTTGAACACGATCGTATTTTCAGGGCGGTAAAGGCACACCTGGGCCACCAGGACCAAAGGGACCGCAAGGGTTCCCTGGTCCCATTGGACCACGAGGTTCCGACGGATATCCAGGTGATCCGGGACCCAGAGGACCTATGGGTCCGGCGGGAGGTCCTGGCTCTCAAGGTATCCCTGGCCCTGAAGGTTTACCAGGAGAGAAAGGATCGAAAGGAGAGCCTGGGATCACTGGATTCCCAGGGACCACAGGGCCACGTGGTTACGATGGCCCTCCCGGTCCCTCAGGTCCGCGAGGTCTCCCCGGCGACAAAGGATTATCGATCGTTGTGAGTACACTCCTGACACGCTATCGAGAACGACGAATAATCGGTAGAATATAAACACTGTGAGACGATGATCGACATAGGGCCCTAAAGGAATGGACGGATCGCCTGGTCAAGACGGAGAGAAGGGCCAGAAAGGAGAACGCGGTTACTCCGGCCCGCGAGGATTCCCAGGCGATTCCTTGGACGGGATTCCAGGATTGCCGGGAGCGTCTGGCTTGCCAGGAGAACCGGGAACTCCCGGGAGAGACGGTCTTCCGGGAGTTCCAGGGCAGCCTGGCGAGAAAGGAGAGATAGGAGGACGTTGCCAGGACTGTTTGCCAGGATTGCGCGGGCTGAAGGGTGATCGCGGTTTGGATGGTATTCCTGGAATAACAGGACCGAGAGGACCGCCGGGAGAGCGAGGATATCCTGGCGAACCTGGTTCCGATGGACTACCTGGATCTATTGGACCCCCAGGCCCACCGGTATGTATAGTCGCTGGTAGGGATCTTGTGAGGTCGTAAACTGAAACAGTAGTAATAATTTAATTAATTCTTCATTTATTTGGACCTTTTCGATCCTGAATATACCCTAAAATTTTACGTTCAAATAATGTTAACAAAGCAACTCTCGCTAATATGATTAATAATAATAATAATAATAATATAAAAAGAATAAAATTTATATGAAAATAATTTATTAACGAATATATATATTTACCTATTATATAATATATAATTAAATACTAAATTTAATGCACTTTATCTGCCAAAATAATTATATAAACATTAAAATTTTAAAAAATATTTAGTCCTTTCGTACAAAAACATTTGCATACTCCTTGTTAATAGGGCAAGGATGGTATTCCGGGTACGCCAGGTCCTCAAGGACAACCTGGTGCGCCAGCACTGATTACAGAGAACATGCTCAAAACGCAAAAGGGCGACAAAGGTATACGAGGTGAACCTGGAAGGCCTGGACCGCCAGGCCCGCAAGGTCCTCCCGGCGAAAAGGGCCTCATGGGAGTCCAAGGTCTCCCTGGAATGAAGGGCACTGCTGTAAGTAACAACGCGACACCTTTTAATACCATCCATTAAAGACACGTTTCTCAATCGGATGGAAAAATATTTCATGCGATGCTAAATGCATAAGAATTGTATACAAAAGTTTGTAAACGATCATTTGATCGTGGAAGGTTTAGCGTTACTCCTAGTGGGAATGGTTGGTCCTATGTTGTAATTTAAAGAATTTAAAGCAGCTTGAAAAATAAACGTATACGTATATGTCGGAAGCTACTATATCTCCTTATATATATCCAAGTTACTATATCTCTACACCTTCGGTTATTTTAAAAATAAGTCAAAAATATTACACGGTGTTAATTTCACCTTCGCTAAGTTATTTACAATTACCTCACCTTCACGATTGATATTTCCAGGGAGATCGCGGTTTCCCCGGGCAAGATGGCAACCCTGGAAGGCCAGGTACGCCTGGACGAAAGGGAGAGAGTGGTAGGAGCGTGAAAGGAGAGCAAGGAGAACCTGGACTACCAGGTCAACGGGGTCAGAAGGGCGAATCTGGCTTCGACGGCGCCAAAGGCGAACCTGGTAATTAAATATCGAAATCGGCACGCTGTCTCGATAGACAACATCTCGATAGATACGCATTAAACATATCGTTGCTCTTGTTTCGAATAGGCTTGTGTCCCCCGTTAAACATTACCGAGGGCTTCAAAGGTGACAGAGGACCTTCGGGCGAAAGAGGAGCGCCTGGACCACCGGGCAGGGATGGATTTAAGGGTGAAAAGGGCTTGCAAGGATTTGCGGTAAGCATACAGAATCCAGTCTGTCGTCCCTACCTTCTGTTTTAATATTTTGTTCTCGGTTCCACAGTCGGTCCCATAAATATTCGTACCTTCTATGTATACTAAAGAAATCTACATGGACGAACTTTACACTTGTATGTATCTATAATGAATTATTTATTTGAAAATATCAAACCTATCATTTAATTTAGACAGATTTCTTGAATAGACGTAGAAGGTACGAATGTTTATGATACTGACTGGTCGGCGATGCTGCCAGCTCTAATAAGCGAATGTAGAGATACGTCGAAACGCTTTAGTAAATTGTCGACACTTTTCTCCTCGAGTCTGATTTTCCTCTCGAATCGCGTGCTTCGAACCTAATTATTGCACGACAAATACTTAATCCGTTTCGATCGAATCAGGGTCCGCCTGGTCCTTCAGGACCAATCGGCGCTCCAGGTCCAGTCGGGCCTCGAGGATTGCCTGGTCCCCGTGGCGACAAGGGTAACATGGGACCCATGGGTTTCCCTGGAGAGCCCGGTCGCGATGGACCCAGAGGATTTCCCGGTGCGCCATCCCCGAAGGGAGAGAAGGGAGAGCCTGGAATATCGGTGAAGGGTAGTCGCGGTTTGCCTGGACCTCAAGGTCCAAAAGGCGAGAGAGGACTTCCAGGACCACCAGGAAAGGACGGACCGGTCGGTTTCCCGGGTCTGCAAGGATTCATGGGAGAAAAGGGTGACTCTGGAGAGCCGGGAATAAGCGGGCTCCCTGGTGGGCCTGGTGAGAAAGGAGACACTGGCTTGATGGGACCTCCGGGTCCTCCTGGCGTAGCAGGAATTCATGGCATGGATGGAATTAAAGGTATCGTTAATTTTACGTATGCGATGAAAGACGAACGTAATTACGTACTGGTTGCACTGATAACGAATGCAAATTTTAATGAATGCAAAATTTAAGAATATCATCTATCTCATTATTTTCAAACCCTGTCAATGAATTCACAAATATTATTACTCTATTTCGATAAGTATAGATTAACTTAAAGTACCAAATGCATTGTACATAATTTATTCATTCGTCACAAAGTAGCTCTTTACTTGGGTTCCCTTTCAATTTCAAAGCAGTCGGTGAAGAACTTTCCAAGATTTCAGATTTTTAACGAACGAACGTTTACGTTTGCGTTCGTATAAATTTCTGGAAGTATGCAAAAGTATGGTTTCTTGTTTGAGACGAGAATAAAAACGCAAAATTGTGGCAATAGGTGAACCAGGATTGCCGGGTGAGCCTGGTAGGCCAGGCCTTCCAGGGTTCCCAGGCCAGAAGGGTTCGTCCGGCGAGATAGGAATCGACGGGCCGAAGGGCTATCCTGGAAGACGAGGCCCGCCCGGTCCACCAGGTACACCTGCCATGGATTGTTCGCCTGGTTTGAAGGGAGAACGAGGCGAGAAAGGTTCTCCAGGTTTCCCTGGATTGGTTGGAATGGAAGGTAAACCAGGACGCCCTGGTGCATCTGGACCGAAAGGAGACGAAGGTCTCCCTGGACCACCTGGATCGCCAGGCCTTCCTGGATTCGACGGACCTAAAGGCGATCGAGGCCCTCCAGGATCGCCTGTAAGTGCCTCTGCATCTCAATTAATCTCACGAGCCGAAAGCTTTTCGATATACAGTAAAGACCGGATAAGTGCAAGACAGGATTTACTGGATAAATGCAACGTGACTATCCCCACCACCTAGGGGCTTCCATCTTGAGCGAGCGAGCAGTATAATATGATCCTAACCGATTGAAACGATTCTGCCGACTGTAGAACCTCTTTCTCTTTCACTCTCTGTCCTTTTTACATTCCATGCTGGACGCGAGCCAAATGTAAGCACAGAATAGAAAGCTCGACTGGATAACTGCAATGTTCGGGTCCCGATTTTCTTCCACTTATCCAGCCTTTACTGTATACACATTTTCATTTGTTCCCCAGTCTGTCGCGAGTGTTCTTCGTTTATATAAATACTCTCGAAAATTCGTTTAACACGTCGATCGCCACGTCACCTATATATGGCTGACAGTTATTTTCACCGAAGAAGTAAAGAAATTAGTTTCGAGAATTAAGTGCCGAAGAAAATATTCTTGGATTTCAGTGAAATTACAAAACTAGATACCGGAATAAATGTTCGATTATGTAGCTTCCGATAGTCTGTAAATAAAATTTAGTCACAGTAGAAATTTTCGAGAGTGTTAGTCGGTACACCATAAATATTTATTAGCGAGTTTAACGAATTACGCCGACGAAAGAGTAAAGACAGAGGGTCGATTTAGGAAATTATAATTCATCAGGATGTTCACCAGGGTTTTTTCGTAACTTCATTAGGGGCGCAAGGGAGACGCAGGTCGGGTATCGGAGAAAGGACAGAAAGGTGAGCCAGGAATACCGGGCGTCCGTGGTCCTCCTGGTCCTCGGGGCAGAGATGGCTTCGATGGTCTGAAAGGAGAACCCGGATTGCCCGGTATCGGCCGGGACGGACAACCTGGAGCTAAGGGCGAACCTGGTCAGCCAGGTAGGGACGGTTTGCCAGGATTCCAAGGGCAAAAGGGTGACGCGGGAGTGCGAGGGTTCAGCGGACTCAAAGGAGACATAGTAAGTTCGTTCGGAGTGATTACGGATTCGCGAGAATTCGATTTCTACGACGATCCGATTTCTAACTTCCGTTGATTGCGATAGGGACCGCCAGGCGCGCCAGGTGAACCAGGTACACCTGGAATCGACGGCTTACCTGGCGAACCCGGTGAAATTGGGCCAGGAGGGCCTCGCGGTTTCCCTGGTTTGGATGGCGAAAAGGGATCTCCAGGATATCCTGGAATCAACGGTGTCAAAGGAGACCGTGGTCTTCCAGGTAAGAATGAAAAAAGTGACGAGGATGGACGAGCGCGACACGGCGGAAAACAATTATTTAGTCAAAGAGTTTATCAAACAGGACATGATTCCGTTTCGGGACACCCTGTATAATAGTCAGCCCCATAAATATTCGTATCATCTATATCTATTCAAGAAATTTGTCTAAATTGGATGTCAAGTTCAATGTTTCCAAATAAATTTTTATTACAAATATGTTCATATGTAAACCCTGTTCACGTACACATCTACAATGGATCGTTTATTTGAAAACATCAAATCTGTCATTTAATTTAGGTAAATAATTTCGATAGACATAGAGAATACGAACACTTGTGGGACTGACTGTACACGTGTCTTAGAAAAGGAACGAACTTATGGAAATATTCGTCGCTGTTCACAGGCGCCGTTGGACTGCCTGGTATCGTTGGAGCATCCGGAGAGAAAGGTGACCGTGGACCACCCGGGCCAACGATTCAGGTGAAAGGCGACAAAGGTGAACCAGGAATCCCTGGACAACGTGGCTATCCTGGAGAGAAGGGAGACCGAGGTTTGAAAGGTCTTGTTGGATACACCGGTGAGAAAGGCGACAGAGGCTTACCGGGCTCACCTGGAAATCCAGGACAACATGGACTTCCTGGTCCGAAAGGTACGACCTCGACCTTTGGATAACCAAATAGTTTGTTTACGTGAGATTTTGGTTACTTAGATCCGTGGGTAGTTAAGTTCGGGTTTCTTTGACTTGTTATTTCTTATCTTATTATTATTATTATTATTATTATTATTATTATTATTATTGGTATACCGAAATAAGAGCACTTTAACACGTTGGTCACAAACGGGTGACAGGACTTCCATTAAGGAACTTGAAACAATTCATTTCAAAGGTGAGACAACAATGAAAATAAATCTGGAGAGGATTCGTGAATTTGGCAACGTTAAAAAATTAAATACTACGACAGACGTTAAATTATGTAATCTTTGATACCCTCGAGACAACGTTTTAAAAGAATAATTATAGGGACAGGATTAAAGCGTGAGAAGCTTAGTGTTCTTGTACCTATTTTTAATAATAAAAATTAAATTAAAAAAATTGAATTTATCAGGCGAACAAGGACCACCCGGATTAGAAGGTATCCCCGGATTAACAGTGAAGGGTGAAAAGGGTTTGCCAGGCTTGTCCGGAAAACACGGCCGCGAAGGAATCCCAGGACGGCCAGGAGAGAAGGGAGAGCAAGGATTGCCAGGTTTGCCAGGTCACAAAGGAGACCAGGGTCCTTACGGACCCGTTGGTCCGCAGGGCGAGAAGGGCGACTTGGGTCCTGTGGGCAGTCCTGGAATGCCTGGTCGTGACGGATCTCCTGGTCTCGAAGGAATGCCAGGGCTACCCGGCGAAAGGGGCGAGAAGGGAGACACGGGACCACCAGGATTGCCAGGATATCCGGGCCAAAAGGGAGATGCAGGATTCCCAGGTAAATCAGTGCTTTCTCTGTGCTTTTGCATTGTATTTTGATGAAAATATCGCAGGATTTAGTTGTGGAAAAGGTGATTGTAGCCGTAGCGCAATTGTTTATTTAAAGATCGTAGGACACGCGATACTTCTCTAGACTCGGCGAGTCGACGGAATTAAATTTCAGAGGAACCAGAAAGTAACGTCGTTTCTATTACGTTAAATTCAGCTAAATAAGTGTATAACACGTTTTCATTTCTAATCAACTGTGTAATCGTCCTCGTTGTCAACGTGAGCTGATAAATGATAAACAAGTATCGACATTCTAATACGAGAGTCACTTCCATTTATAATCACTTCCATTTATAGTCATCGCTTTCCCCAGATCGAAAATGGTGCCAAGTGTACGATGGATATTATAAACAGTATCGTTATTTGACAGAATTACTCAGGTGTCAATTTACGGAACGTGTACGAACATTTTGCAAAAAGAACATTCTGTTCGATTCGCAGGTGCGAGCGGCCTGGACGGAGCGCCAGGAGAAAAAGGCGAGAGGGGTTGGGACGGGGTGAACGGTCCTCCTGGAGGACCCGGGGAGAAGGGCGACAGAGGATACCCCGGCGCAGTAGGATTAATGGGTTCCGTTGGCTACATTGGTCCGAAAGGTGAAAAGGGAGACGATTGCATCGAGCCACCGATGGGACCTAAAGGAGATCGTGGATATCCAGGTAATTTCACTAATGCCAGATGCCAAGGAAATTGAATTCAAGAAAAGTAGCGCAAAACTTGGCGAACGTTTAATCGTTCTCCCTCCGAGATTAACCTTATCCTTTTGGATAAATATATTTATCCAAGAATATATTTGAATATATTGCTTGAATATATTTTGCTATTTATTTGTTTTTAACATGGCAGGACGCGACATAAAACAGCATCAAAGATAACGTTTCAAACGTTAAAATGAAAGAATGTTAATACACAGTGAGTCCCAAAAATATTCGCACCCTCCATTTCTATTGAAATTGATATTAATAATTTATTATTATCAATAACTAATTTAAACGAAATCATAGGTTTGACGTTCCCAAGTGTATGTTTGTATAAACATATTCATGTTCATATAAATATGTATAAGCTTATTCGTATACATATTTATAACGAAAAATTCATTAAGTAATATCGAAACTATTATTTTATTTAGTCAAGCTTCTTCGATAGAGACAGAGGGTACGAATATTCACGAGATTGTATAATGTGCGCGATTTGACAAATTCTAAGATTTATCCACCAGACATAGATAAGGTTCGTGCGTTTAATAAAAATAAAAGAATGTTGAGATATAAAGATTTATCTATGGTTGGGCAACACGCAAAATAAAGTATAGCACACGTCAAGTCAACATTATTACGTAGAAATGAAAAGTACCTAAACGATATAGTAACAAATATTTAGAACGTAGACTAAAGACACCCTTGTCAGAATCGTTTGACCCAAAGGCCAATTGAACCCAATTTGTATCGATATATCGATTCGTTTCGCAGGACCTCCCGGACCAGCAGGACAACCAGGAGAGAAAGGACCCCCAGGACCGCAAGGATTCCCAGGATTGGACGGACTGAAGGGTTCGCAAGGTCCTCCAGGACCTCTCGGGCCAGTGGGTTTGCCAGGATTGTCAGGACCCGACGGCGCCCCTGGATTACCAGGTCTTCAAGGACCCGTGGGCGTTCCGGGTCCTGCGGGAGAACCAGGAAGACCGTGCGACGTTGCACCCGATTATCTCACCGGTATTTTGTTGGTCAAGCACAGTCAGGGCCAAACGGTGCCCGTTTGCGATGCGGGCCACATCAAGCTCTGGGAAGGATACAGCATGCTGTACACGGACGGCGACGAAAGGGCGCACTCACAAGATTTGGGCAAGTATTACTTAACCCTTCGCGGTCATCTGGGGTCAAAATGACCCCAAGCGCAACTTTAAACCAGAAGTACTATAAGTTATTAATTTTACGAAAATATATTAAAAATTGCCAGAGTTATGATTTTTTTTTACGCATTGTCTCCTTGCTGATTTTTCTTCGCCATTTTGAAGATTCGATAACAATTTGTTGCCATGATAGTCTCATTCCGAAAGGTTCAAACTAATATCCTGAATTTTTATGAGTCTTTCGGAACGATACTGACAACGCGGTAATCGTTTAAACATGGCTGGGGTCATTGGGACCCCCTATGTCCGGCGCGTTACTTTCGATCCGTTTCGAAGACGAAATCGAAATCGAAATATTCTTGACATAGGCAACTATTTAATTAAGCTCTTAGGAATTGCTCGTAGGAATTGTTTGGAGGTTCTACAGCTTCTTTAAATATACACTCGTATAGAATGCATACAGTCACCCTATAAATATTCGCACCCCCTTATGTTTATCGAAGGAATTTGTCTAAGTTAACAGGTTCGATGTTTACAAATAAATCTCTCCATGTACATATTTATAATGAAACGTTTATTTGAAAACGTCAAACGTATCATTTAATTTAGACAAACTTTTTTAATAGACGATACTATCCACTTTCAGTCTCGTAAGAAAAATTCACCCGAGGCCCAGCAACTAACGTTTATATTCGAAGTTTGTAGAATTAACGGTTGACCAGTAGATCTGGAAACATACGCGCGTCATGGTTGTTTTTCTATTCCCTCCGTGGTAATTCGACTTGTCTAATAAATTATCGCTGAAACAGGTTCCGCAGGCTCGTGCGTACGAAAGTTCTCGACGATGCCCTTCCTCTTCTGCGACGTCAACAACGTATGCCACTACGCCAGCCGCAACGATCGTTCTTACTGGCTCTCGACCAATAGTCCGATACCCATGATGCCTGTCGAAGAGACGGCGATAGAAGAATACATCTCCAGGTATGTAGGATGTTTCCGTGGAGGAGAGACAAGAATACATCGCCTTGGACGAGGCATATTTCGGGTAGATCTCGAGGTGCGCATGTCTCGAAGCATCTTCTGGAAAACCCTTTACGTCTCAAACTAACGGAAGACGGACACGCGATGGTTGCGTAATGAACGGCTCGTTTGCATATCTTACGCTGCGCGTGATCTTGGATAACGAGGTGGGGAACGATTTACGGATTTGATACTTGAATCGAACACACACGTGTACCTATACGTGTACTTAGGAACTTTATGTCGGCAGCTTCCCAATTTTGTCACAAAGTCCCCCCTTCGCCATTTAAAAAGAGAATTATTACCATTAGGCGCGTGTCATTATCGGAAATGAATACTGAATTTGTTGATTAACTTCAGCTTTGTTCACTGTATTCGCAGAAATTCGCACAACATTTTTCGCAGTATTTCCCGGTTTTCTCCGGGGTCTATCTATCTTCGTTTATAGTTGCAGGAGGATTGTCGTTTACAAAGCACGTCAAGTTCACTTGACGAACAACGTATTCGAAATCTCCAAACACTGTATTTTTCCTCGTCAAAGGGTTTAATGTTTCTTCTCCTCGTATTATCAATTTTGTCTCGGACAAGAAATTTTACAACTAAACAGCACATACTTTGTTACAAATGTTTATCAATGTTAACAACGGTTGTCAAATGTTAGAATTTTTTTTATAATTTCTAAATTATATAAATTGAAGAAATTGAAGAAATAAATGTACGCGTTCTTCCCACTGAATTGTTTCTCCTTCACAGGTGCGTGGTGTGCGAAGTTCCAGCGAACGTGATAGCTGTACACAGCCAATCGTTGAGCATTCCAGAATGTCCGCAAGACTGGACCGGTCTTTGGATCGGATACAGTTTTATCATGGTATGGATATCGATTTACAAAATTGTTCCCTTCGATTGCTCGTTGCGCTATGTTTGTTTCTATTTGACGATTGAAACGCAACTAACTTATTTCCCCGAAGAAACTCGAAAGACTTCCACCGGAAGTAGACAGTAACATACAGGTCGCGAGGTTGAAACAGAGTTTATTGGACACTTTCGTTAACCTACTATAAGGCAAATGATATTAAAACAACAACGTGTCTAGAATTAGGAATAATTTCAATATTACGATTATTTCTAAGTAATCTTGAAGCCTCTTCCGTGCTTCTTAATTTAACTGGGGAAAGATCGAATCGTTTGAAGTTTCAACGCCCCGGTTCGTGATACTCCAACGATCGAAATGGGTTTAAGAATGAACCGTTCTATCGTTTTAATAAATCCGAGCGTTACCGTTGCAGCACACGGGCGCTGGATCGCAGGGCGGCGGGCAGTCGCTGTCGAGTCCTGGCTCCTGCCTGGAGGACTTCCGAGCGACGCCGTTCATCGAGTGCAACGGCGCCAAAGGACACTGCCACTATTACGCGAACGAGTTCAGCTTTTGGATGGCCACCATCGAGGAGTGGCAACAGTTCCAAAGGCCCGAGAAGCAGACCTTGAAGGCAGGAAACCTCAGGTCCCGAATTAGTCGCTGCCAAGTGTGTATAAAGAACACGTAGACCCGCGGGCAAGCGCGTCTGTTCTTTGCTCTCTTCCTTCAGCACATGTTTGTTATTTTCTCTCTTTCTGTATTCTCCTGTATATTTTTTTTTTTTACCCGACAAAGATTATTGCTACCGATGACTAGAGTGTACGAACAAAAAAAAGTCAAGAGAAGGGATGTATCGAAGTCTCGCGATGGAACGGAAGATCGTTCACCGGCGATGTCAAAATAAAGAGAACGGCGAGGACTTCCTCCATCGATTCTTTTACGCTACCCCCGCCCCCGCCCCCGAGATGGGCGATGTTTTCATTCGAATAAATCGAGTCAATTAGAAACAGAAAAGCCGACGATGCTTGTTCGATCGAAGACGACCGAACGATTTGTTTATTATGCGGTGGAAAAGTTTCAATTAGATCGTACATCTTGTATTCCTCGAAATTATTCTTCGGTTGAGAATTACGCTCGTCGTTCCGGGGGTATTCCCACTTTTCCGTTGCATACATCTTGCCCTCGTTATTTTTTACCTCGACCCACTCACGCTCTATTGCCACCTCTTCGTGTCTCCCTATCCGCTCTCCTTTCCGCCCTCTTCGCGACTACTCTTACACATCTCGCTGAACTTCTCTTGTTTTTACTGCCCGTCTTCGAATTTCTCGCGAGCCTCTCTCTCCCCCCCCTACCCCCCCCCCCCACCACGCCCAACGTACGCCGTAAGGTTATTATTATAATTTTTTTTTTCTATAATTATTCAAAAGTGCCCAGCGTACTATTCTCTAGCATGTAAAGTAATATATATATATATTATATATATATTTATATCTCGTTAATGTCGTATGAAAATTAAGTTTATCGTACTATCATCGGACACTGCCCATATCCAATATGGCACATTTTACATGTTGTATATTAATATAAACGAACTCTAGCCTGGTAAACGTGTGAAGCCAAATATTTAAGTGTATAGGTATTTTGCTACGTAGCTAATAAAATTCTATTTTCAAACTTCTACTCGTTTTATTCTTTCGTCGATCCTCTCAACCAGCGTCGGTTTTAGCGAGAGTTGGCGCCCCGGACGAAATTACCGTGGCGTCCATTCGGGTGTTACGATTTTTAAGGAAGAAGGACGAGGTAGTAATATCGAACGATGTATCCGTAGTTAGATCGTAAAAAGTGTTGAACTACGTAGCATAGAAAAAGCCCTAACACCGGCTCTGTCTTCAACCCCCTTTCAACCCTATATCGGCATCGTTTATCTTGATTCATTTATAAAGGTGGATTTTTGTTACCGGGGGGGGGGGGTACGTTCACGTACATCTAGCTAAAACGTTAAACATTTCATTCGAATAAAATTGCAAATTTCTAGAAAAGTGGAAACTGGTTAAGCTGGTACAATTACAAACGGTAAGTACATTTGTCGAGAAGTCATGACGATGTACCTGTCGATGCCAATAGACACGCGTACACGCCAGGAAAGTTTATTTCGACATCGGTTCCTGTTGGGGCCCCCCCCCCCCCCTTCATTTGATGCGTGTACACATGCGTGTACATCCAAGAAAGCCAATCTGTGTACAACGTCAAAAGAGGATCCGCAGAAGCGCAAAACATCGCGCAAATCGGTTTTCGAACGATTGATTCATTTGCGATCGTGTCTTTTTTCATCGAAAAAAAAAAAAAATAACGATCCGCAACACTTTTTCCCCCTTTGTCGAAAACAATGGCGGGAACAGCAGAGCATTGACTACAATTTTTTTCAATGCAAATTCCTTCTTTTCTCTTATTCCGATCCTATTGTTATTTTCCACTAACTGAGCTCGGAGCAGTCGGTAGGAAAACAACATCGGCATACATATTTCGTTGCCTGCTCCATCGCATTCCATTTTCGTTCTATCTCGCAGAAATGTCGAAGCGATATGGACGGATACAGCGGTCGTCAATGGGGAGCGGCTATCGATGCAAATTTATTACAATTTCGACTTTAGCTTTTGGTCCTCGTCGAGAGATACGATCCAGAAAACACTCTGGATCGCCCTGTATGTTCAACACGGAACGAAATCTGATTTAACTCGTCGATGGTTGGCTCCCACGGACGAGACTTTTCCGTGTCGCGTAATCTATTAGCATATGCATTTTTTTTTTCTTTTTTTACCAACCGCGGAGCCTCTCACAGCGATCACGATATTACACTTGAAATCGCACTTCGAGTTTCCCGAGCACAAATACCATACGTCAGCCACGACGGACGCGTAAGAGCGGTTACTGCATCGGTGAATTGTTCCTGGATATCTGTTTTTCAATCCCGATGCCGCGCAGGTGTCGCGAATAGGTCGCATTTCTTCCGTTTCCCGATCATTTTCATCGAACCCCTGTCTGTTTATCCGGCCTGAGCCGGCTGGGTGATGATAACAAGTTCCTTTGGAAATTTATATTTGGAAAATACGGGTCGATCGAGAGCTGCGATAAAGAATGGAAAGGCTTAGAATAAAGGAAGTTTTTATCCAAGTCGGGAAAGATAAAATAGAAGATGAAGAAGAAGATAAAGTATGTATGTCGTAGTTTGATCTTTAGTTTAAATACACAACTTGTCGTGAAAATTGACTATCATTTTGCAATAAAAATATATCAATGTTAATACGTGATTTATACAGATGAATTGTTCTGAAGACTAGTTCTATTCCTGCTAATCTAAATCTAATCTCACGTTACACTTTTGCACTTTATACTGTTCCACTTTCCGCTTTTCCACTTTTCCACTTTATACTGTTGCACCTTACACTTTACACTGTTGCACCTTACACTTTCCACTTTTCCACTTTCCACTTCTCCACTTTTCCACTTTCCCAGTTTCCCACTTTTCCACTTTTCCACTTTTTATATCTGAAGATCTAATTACAAGAATCAAACCTTCTTCCAACACTTTGATATTTTGCAAAACGAGCCTAATGGCGACGTTCGTCGACGAGTTCGCGCGGTCGTCGCGAGATTACCAATTCAAATACCGGGCTTTCCGTCCTAAAAAAAAGCGTGAAACATGATCTTTCCCAGTCAGTATTCGCATACATTCGAAACTTTCCAATTCTTGGCTGGATTTGATCAGGCGGATCAGATTGTGCCAGGCAAACAATGGGATGTAGTTTGTGTTTGCATTTCATTAAAGGTTTTGCGCGATAGAAATCCAATTATTTCTACGAGAAGTTCCCGCCGCGATTGTTTTCACGAGCGACGCGTGCATTACGCGTCGCTCGAGCGTTTTTTCTTTCGAAGTGAATTAAACGGGCACGTGGCGATAAGATGACTGTTGCGAAAATACGGAATTTCAATGAGGGGGCTCGAGGACGAACGAACCGGTCGGATTGGTCGAGCAACGTCCACACCTTCTTTCGTAGTTTATTCGAACGTGCGCTTCCTAGAATAACAGCTTCGATCACTCTCCCGTATCGTGATCGTGATGTCGCGCTTCGCGAATCGAACGATCGACCTTGTTTTGCTCGTATCCAAGATTTACGCTACGAATAACATTTTTTTATTCCCTTTATGTTTTCCATTCCGTCGAAATGAATGAAAAACTGATGACTGCGGGACGAACGCGGTTTCGCGACACGTTTTCTCCATCGAAAAAATAAAAACGATCCGTAACGCTTTTACCTTTGTCGAAAACAATGGAATAGCGAGCATTGGCCAGAGTTTTCTTTCTAAGAAAATTCCTTCTTTTCTTCTATTTCGATCCTATTGTTATCATCCACTATCTGACCTTGTATACGTACACATTTCATTGCCTGCTTTATCACATTTCATTTTCCTCCTGTCTCACAAACATGCCGAAACGATACAAATGGATATAATGGTCGTCAAGGGCGAGCAGCTAACGATGCAAATTTATTACAATGTTTCAAAGTATACAAATATTTTCTTATCCCTTCTTTCTTTACAAAGAGCCATGTATAATTAGAGAGAGAAATATGTTTGAATAATCTCCTAGCTAGTGTTCTATTTCCATAAAATGTCTCCGTGTCGTGTGACATTCGCGCGCGCCAGGTTTTCGTTTTCAGTTACACGTGGAGATATTCCATCGAGAACCTTCAGGTTCCGCGGCTCCGAAGGTGACAGACTTTTGATTGGATTATCGAGCGGCTTTCGGTTTCCTGCGACGTCGACATAGAAAATTGCTCGAGGCTGTTTACCTACGTAAGCAGGGAATTCGTTCAAATTAATTACGAAAGAAGGTGTGGTGGTTAACCGACCAATCGGACCGGTTCACTCGTCCTCCGGCGTTCAGTGGAACATTTCGATTATTGGCGAACCCGAACCGATCGCGTCTCAGTGATGGAACACCGGCTGGACCACGACTATCGTTCCCCGATCCCTCGATCTTTCTTCGATAAAGGAACGACCACTTAGCGAAGATCCAACTCGACGCGGTTCATCACGAGGAGTGATCAAGTTTTATGTGACGGAGACTCTGATAGTGGAAATTTTGTACGAGAGCTGAAAGTCGCGCAGGATGTCGACGTCGAGTTCACGCGAGCGATGGGACATCCGCGCGTCGGACATCGCTACCAAGACGCACAACCCCATTAGGTCCATCGTGGAAAACATCGTCGTCGAGCCAAATCCCTCGAAACCCATGATCGCTCTGACCATTGGTGAGATCTTCTCCTCCTTTCCCAGCGTCAGACTTTTGTCAACATCTGAAATATTTTATTTAAATAACAGCCTAATATTTCTTCCATAGAAGGAATCAGAATTCTTTCCGCCACAAAACAGTAATCTTCCCTCGAAGAATAGAAATACAGGGTGGACCATTTGAAATTCCCTGGTAGAATTTCTCGGAAACTATAACACTATAGTTAACTAGTCATATATCTCATATGGAAGTCTGAACTGACTGATGCTACCTCATCTGAACGTAGAATTTTCCGCTCTTTCCGAAGTTGACCTTTAAATTACCTTGAACGTGATCTCCAAGGTCAAAGGCAAAGTCACGAGAACATTTCCACCTCTAAGTCGAGCAATGTTTTGTTCGAAACATTCTTCGCTAACTCCTATAGTCTCCAAGGAATTCTACCGGGGAGTTTAAAATGGTACACCCTGTATAACAAAATTCTTGAAACAGAAGTCACCCCTCAAACCGACTCCTCCTATTTGTTTTTCATTTCGGTTTCATCAAGCACGAAATAACGTAACATCAAAAACCGCCAGGGACTTCTTTCAACGATTTTCGCGATGGCGCACGATCCCCTAGTTACATCCATTGTGTCCTCAATTTACGAAATGATTAAAAAAGTTGCCGCAACGTTCTGCAGTCGACAATATGGACTCTCCGCACAAAGACTTCCGACGAGCTACAAAAAACCCCCGCTTCGTTTCCACTAGGTTTTCGTTCGCGTTAAACCGGAAGTGCATAAACAGTCTGGTATGCTGCTCGTTTGGAAGACAATTGCAAACAAAATAAGAAGAATCGTGCCGGGCTCCCGCAAGCAAATTTATTCACAGCGTTTCGAGTCTAAACTTGAGTTCAGGTCTCGACTGGTTGCGAAACAAATTTGAAAATTGAATTTGCAAACAATGGAAAAATTGGAGGGGAAGCTTTAATCTTTGATCTAAATTAATAGCTTTAATCTTTCAGTTGTAAGGGTTGGTGTTTCCGGAGCGTTCGAAATCCATTGTAAATGAAATGTAAAAATGTTGAATGCAATAGTTAATGTAGTATTCGCGACTTCCATACCCAACAATAAGGAGTCGACTGTGGATCCAAGGATCGTGGATTCGAATCCCCGTGCATTATTTCTCGTTTAGACTCCTACGTTAATATCGATAGAATTATTTGCGATACTTAAATCGCGCACTGCTTTCAATACTATATCGATTTGGTCGTTTAATGACTATTCCACGTGGTTCGATTCTCGAATTTGATAAGCGAATAACTGGTCCTGGTTTCGATAATTTTCGTTAAATATGACGGTCCGAATGTTTGTTTAGAACCGGGGCGCGGAGCACGGATCCATTGAAATCTGATCCCTGAAAAGCTCTCCTGGCGGATAATTGGTCTTTTCATTCGTCGGTGGCGCTGTTTCGAACGCGATCACTTTGATGTTTCCAAGATAATTACAGTTTCATCGAAACGTATACTAAATGTAAATTAATACAATACCTTTCCTTGTTTATCCTTCTGTAAAATGCATGCTGCACTGAATATGATCGCTTGGATCGTTCCGCTCTATGTTGGATCGGGATGTAATTTAGCAGAAATCGACTGTATTCTTTGATTAATGAAAATCTTCATCGAAGCTGACATGTTACACGAAGAATCGAGTAAAAAAATATGAAATGCTTCGATTCAATTGGGAATTTCATTAATTTTATTAAAATTGATTTCTCTGTGGGCCAGCAAAACGATTGTGTTTGGATTAATAAATAAAGTAGATACGATTAATTTTTAATACGGTGTTGATAGATTTCTTTATTTTAAGGTGATCCCACAACGTTTGGCAACTTGAAACCACCGACAGAACTGTTCGACGCTGTGCAAGAAAGCTTAGCTTCCCAAATGTATATCGGTTACGCCCCCTCCACAGGTACTAACGTATTAATAATATCAATTTTTCATTGAAAAGTTTGAAAAATGAACGAAATGTTAATTCGTTCATCGTCATTGAGGAGTTTGAAAAACGAATGGAACGTTAATTATCGACGAGACCTCCCGCGTTGCAATAATCGTTTTTTAATTTAAGGTCACCACAGTGCAAAGGCAGCAGTGGCGGAGTACAGTTCCAGCGAATTTGTAAAAGTGGAACCCGAGGTGAGCTTCGAATTAAAATTCTAACGCGATACATTTTTTTTTTTTTTGTCTTAATTGGTAACATTCGAAACTGTGTAATTTAGGAAAAAATTGCGAGACAGCGATTGTCGCAATTCTCGAGTGATTTAAAATTTAAACGATCCTGGGCACGCCATTTAATTAATGCACAATTATAGTTGCAATTTAAAACGAGTTCGAAACAACTTTTCCGCGCTGCTAATTATGTTTGTAGCAATTTTTGTAATTCACGAGTGGGCCCGAAATGTTGTTTTCAATAAGTAGCAGACGTTAACGACATTTTCAAACTTTAACGTGCCACTTGAAAAGTCCGCCATTTATTTCGGTAAGTGGCGCTAATAGCGGAGCTTCTATCGCTGGTAATATATTTCAAAATTCATTTTATTATTGGCCGCGACGAGAGTGCTCGTCGATATACAAAATGGCGACGAAAATAATACGGAAAGCTACATTAAAAAAATGTAAAATATTAAAATCTCCTTCGTCGTAGCTCTCGAATTCCCCCGTTGGGATTATCTTCGCTCGCGGTTCGTTGAACGTATTGTTCTCGCATCGTCATTGTCAACTCTGATAAAACCTTATTAATAAGTCTATAGAAGGTACCGTCCTCCATCGAAATTATCAAACGGGAATTATAATTGAAAGGTCCTCTCGACTCGGAGTATGCTAAAATCGATTTAAAATGTTCAACTTTTTGTCCAACGATTCGACACCAATATTTCAATTCGATATTCCGACGATTACGTCAATTGATACGAAATAAAAACTCTACGTTTGAAACGATCGACGAAAAATTATGGGAAGCGAAGTTTGACGGGAAGTATCGGGATTAAAGTCCATCGAATATTCCAGATTGGATACAGTCCGATAACTGTTTGAGGTTTCGCGTATTTTTACTTCGCTTACATTTCATTTAAAAATTTAATCTGACGTGGTACGAGAATATTAAATTTAAACGCAAATTTAATTGAGATCTAACGCAGCTGTCTAAACACAAATAGAACGTCGCGTCATTGTTTCAGCCGAATAATCTGAAAATATTATTCGAATTCGTGGTTTGATAAGAAACAATGCCGCAATGTCACCGTGTGCTGGATCCGTTTCTCATTCGGACCTGGCGAATCGATTCGAAACAACTGTCTCGCGTGGCCATGTGGCGCGGGCACACAAGTGAAAAAAAAAATACGGGAAAAATGGAAATGTAGAAGCATTTTCCCATGCTGCATATTGTTATTGATTTACTGGAAAACGTGGTAACCGAAACCTGCGTTGTATACGCGGTTCCGTCCGCTACGAATTCGCGAGCGAATCGAACGCATTCATTTTACTTGTATTTCGTTTAGAACGGTATCGTTTCCAAATTATTTTCACGCGTTATTGAATATCCCAGCGGTGGACTATAATTGGTCTATTATTTTCATCAGAGCTCGACGCACGCAGAGATGAAAGAAACTCGCGAATAAAGGAACAGATACCGAGCGTCGAGAAACTCCGAGATAGACGATAATTGATACAACAAGATTCGAAAACACGTCGTCGAGTTCCTTCGGATTCCTACGTATTCAATTTCGCGGATGTCTCGCGGTTGGAATTAGTTTGACGCGGTAACCAGACGCGTACATACACAGAAATTTGTTCATCAACGGGCGCACCGTGTGCCTGCTGTTCATTTATTCCTTGTTTGCGCGAGCATGCACGATAGCTAGTTAAACCGCCAGTTAATCGAGCTCCCGATGAAGTTCACAGGGAAATTCCGATTTCCCTCGACGATCGGTCGCAGACCGGAAAGCTTCCTCGAAAAGAAAATATTTCACCAATTAGCGTTGCGTTTCTGCGATTCACTGTTTGGAAACTGTTTTGAAAAACACAGCGTTAGCAATAATCGGTATTTCTATCGTTCCATCGGCTTACTTGTATTTCTATGGGAATAATTAAATTTATTATACATCGTCTCTTTGAATCCGGTCGAGATTCGTTTTCAATTATGGGAGGTCATTGTTAATGAGAAGTTTCAAGAAAAATAACTGACCAAAGTCGCGCAATGTTTCGCAGACGATTAAAATTGGCGTTGGTAATTAACGATCGAAGATGTTCGTTCAAACGAGTTTTCGAAACGTCTGACAACAGAATTCTTCGTAAAATTATTCTTTTTTCTCCCAGGACGTAATCCTCTGCAGCGGATGTTCCTGCGCCCTCGATCTCTGCATAACGGTTCTAGGGAGAGAGGGACAGAATATCCTGATACCGCGACCTGGTTTCTCGATATATCGAACATTGGCAGAGGGTCTTGGGATCATCGTAAAGTCCTACGATTTACGTGTAAGTATAAACGTGTACCGCAGGAAAATGTACACCGAGACTTCCCATGGATTACTGTCCTCGTCCACCGATAACAGGCCTCTCGGGTAGAATAATCGGAAATAGGAATAATTTGTTACGCGACGCGGCACTTGTACTTAGTAATCTTTAACTCGGTAACGAGTACCTAGTTCGTGGTTGGAATGAATTTTCCAGAGCTCCATGCTTTATCCCTTATCCTTAATATTTCACAAAACTTTATGCGGACGCTATTATTTATTTCTACACTGCGGATATTTATGAAAAATAAAATCTATGTAAACGTACCTACAAAAATTGAACCTAAATAGGAATTTATTTTAATATTTATTTCTTTTCTGCAGGTATTATAACATGAAACTTTACTTTCAATGCAATATTGTTTGCATTGTGTAGGTTCTTGCACGTTCAGATTTTCTATAAATGGATAAAAATCCACGGTGTATTTATTTTACACGTTACATTTTTTTCGAGGAATAAATAGAATCGTCCGTTGCTGGACGGAATTTTCTACATCTCCGAGCGTGATCCTTTCGGGGTATTTTAAACCATGATCTCGTATTTGCTTTCTCGCGAGTGTTTGAATTCAAAACCGACCCGACGTTAATTCAAAGTAAAAATGGGCGTCTGTTTTAGTTTCCAGTACTTCTTTGCCCGGCTGCCGGTGTTTTAATGTCTCTCTTTTCCTTGAGACACCGGCGGTCTATTTTACCTCGGGGAGTAATTAAAACCGCAGTGCCGTAGCTTTCCTTGTCTACCAGAGAGTGGGTTATAACGTACGGGCTGACACTGATTACCTATATGCAGGTGCACGTGGACACCTCGTACGTGTGCATATGCGCGCGATGGTTGGCGCGCAGATGTCTGTTCTCGTCTCGTGCCGTGAAAAATTCATTCGGGACCCGTGATCTCCTCGATTCTCTTTCCATCGTTAAATGTCGAGGTTAGGTTTAATTTTGCCACTGGAGGACAAGAGGGTGAAAGACAATTTAACGAAAAATCTTCAATCGCGAGCATTCGAAGATGAAACGGGGCTGAAACGAATGAATTTCACGGTGAACGTAAAGGAAATAAAGGAATTAAAACGGTCCTATAATAAACACATTCGAGGTCGATTAAATTTACTCGCACATCTAGCCGGAGCTCGACTGGGAGATCAACTTGGACCAGTTGGAGTCGCAGATCGACGAAATGACGGCGGCGATCGTTATAAACAATCCCTCGAACCCGTGCGGGTCCGTGTTCAGCCGGGACCATACGCTTGACATACTCGAGGTGGCCGCTCGTTACCACGTACCGATTATAGCCGACGAAATTTACGAGCATATGGTACGTGCTTCGTTCATAATATTCCCCGCGTACAAGTAATTTTTCGTTTACAAATAATATTCTGTGCTTGTCACTCGTGACTTTTAATCTCAACGGTTTATTCTCATTCATACCCTCGTTCCCGATGGCTTCTCATTTAAAATCCATGTAATTATTCTTTTTTCTTTCTGTAGAAGTCGCTAGTTACAATTGTATTATTATTTTCTGTCTACCAGGTGTTCCCGGGACGGACTTTTCACTCGCTGGCATCCCTGTCGCGAGAAGTTCCCATTTTGTCGTGCAGCGGTCTTACAAAGAGGTACGCGATAATGAAATTTTTACAAGTGTCGCGATAGCGTTGGTCGCATATTTTTACGCGCCAAAATGTCTCGGTTTACGACTACATTTACTACACGTAATTATACCAACTTCCATAGAATCAATATCGCGGCGAATTCTTGATGGTCGCGGACGAATATTTGCTTTAAGGGTAGGTACACTGATTTCGGTATTACAGATTCGGTTACACTGATTTCTGTCTATCATACTTTTAATTTCCCTTCGAAGTCTTCCCGTGGCGAGTAACAGTCTTCGAGAACGTGGCTTCGAGCACTCGCATTTTTTAAACGATCACGTAAACTACCCCTAATTTCGTATGGACTGAAATTCATAGTTCAATGTCATCGAGATAAAAGATAAAAGAATTTGTTAAATATCGTCAACGGGGAAGAATAAAGATAAGATAACTCCGTTAAATTGCTTATATTGGCCTCGGCATAGAGATTGTTTATTACGTGTTCGTACATAAAGAAAGAAAAATAAAAACTTGTCTCCTCCACACGCGTAACATCGATTATCAAAGGAAATTTCATCGGGACCAGTAATAAGAATAATTCGATGCATCAATTAACCGAGTAATGCATCAATTAACCGAGGAACCGTGTAATCGGGTTACGAGGGTGCTCGTGTTCGTCCAGCGAACAATAAACGACGATTTCCGTCGGTGTTTCAGATTTTTAGTGCCCGGCTGGCGCATGGGCTGGATAATCATCCACGATCGTCACAACGCCCTGGAGAAGGAGGTAGGGTAACGGAACGACAAGTTCTATACGCAACAGCTTGAAAATAATTGCTTCTCCGGTCGTATTGTTTCTGTAACGAGGACGAGCGCGGTTCCGCGAGCCCTCGTGCCGCGATTGGATTAAATTTCGTTGATTAAACTTTATTCCGCCGTTAAAGTTTGTCTTCTGGCACCGTTCGCCGCGTTCTTAACTCTCCTCGAGGTTTATTTCTGGCGGGAAAAAAGGGGAAAAGGGAAAGAGAGAGCGTCGATGGTTCGCGAGGATCGAAGCTCATCCCCCGAAGAAACTTTGATTCGTGTTGCATTGCCGATCGTAAAATGTTGGTAGTACGTCTTTATGTTCGATTGACTTTTGTTCTCACAGATACGAAACGGTCTGCAGCGCCTCAGTCACAGGATCATCGGCAGCAACACGCTCATTCAGGGTGCGCTGCCCGCCATATTGAGAAACACCCCGCAGAAATTCTACGACGACGTTATGTGCACGTTACACGTGAGTGGAATTATTGCTGATCTATTCGTGAAAATTTCAGTACGAATTACATCGCTACGTCGACGTAACCAATTTTCAGAACCATTCAAAATTGGCCTACAATTATATAATGAAGATACCCGGTCTGACACCGTTAATGCCACATGGAGCCATGTATATGATGGTAACTATCCACGTAACGTTAATAACGATTTCGCTCGTGCCATAATGTTTTACACGTCGAGAAATTTTACGGTAAGAAACATTTAAAAATAGGAAAGAATAACAGCAGAACCTTTGAATGCTCCACCCTTGTTTATCTCAAAGTACCATCCCCCCAAAAACCAATAACCAAATTAATATATCCGGCATCCACGACACAGTAATGCACCATTCAGCAACGTCAATATCAATTTCCTCGTGTCATAATAGAAGAATGTCTGATACTTCGAATGATCCCTTGCCTGTTTATCTCAAACTACCCCCGACCCCAAGAAATAATCAACAATTATCGAGTCAC
The DNA here is from genome assembly GCF_026283585.1 of Hylaeus volcanicus. NCBI lineage: Eukaryota > Metazoa > Arthropoda > Insecta > Hymenoptera > Colletidae > Hylaeus > Hylaeus volcanicus. Next base: position 7,425,913 of record NC_071980.1, on the reverse strand, counting down.
CGGCATCCAAGGCACAGTAACGCGGCATTCTGCAAGAGTAGATTAAAATCGCACAAGGACACGTCGAGTGTTTCCCTCGTTAGCGTAGAACAATGGAAGCCGCGTTTAGTTTCGAATAAGGAATCACGTGTGCACGTACAGCGGGGGCGTAATCAAGTGTCGAGTGTTGTACGTACACGTGAACATGGCCAAGGGAGCCCGGTAGCGATTTGCCGGCTTATAAATTATCCAATCGGTTTCCAGGTTTACATCGATCTATCCTGTTTTCCGGAATTTAATTCCGACCTGGATTTCCTGCAGCGGCTGCTAATGGAGGAGTCCGTGTTTTGCCTACCGGGCCAGGTACGTACGTTTAAATCGCGCGCGTATACGCTCGCTCGCTTCGCGTTTTCCACCGATTACACGGTACCGTGCTCTCTTTCGCCCGCAGTGCTTCGATTATTCGTCCTACATGAGGATCGTGATCACGGTGCCGGCGAACATGCTGCAGGAAGCCTGTCAGAGGATTCAGGAGTTCTGCGCGAGGCACAACCATAAGACGTCGGAGAACAGGCGGAGGAACAACTTGGACGACGTCGGGATCCCCTATTGAAGGGGGAAAAGGGATTCGGCTTACTCAGCTATTCGTACGAGCGTGTCGATTACCCTCGAACGGGTTGAGATGATCCTCGGGCGAGGAGAGGATCTTCGATGGGTCGTCCCCGTGCGCGTGGACGTGAATTATTTCATGTAGGCTACTTTAAACGTGTAATTATGTACGCAATAAATGTTCTTTGTGAAATCACTGGCTGGACGTAATTCATTTTGTTCGGGGTGAACGGTTCAACTTGTCGTAACTCGTTGAAATTCGTTGCGCGAGTTTACGTTTTTTTATTTATAGAATACCGAAGGTGACTATATATGTATATCTAACGGGAAATTACGTTATTAAATGGCTTGTGTCATTGATTGTTATAGCTTATTAGTGGACGTAATAACGTGTCTTTTAAAAATTCGCAACGTTTCCTGGTAAATACACCCCCTAACCATTTCCAATTTCGAAATTGCAGCGCTTTTAGTTGCGCGTTCGAATTTCGTTGGCGCGATAGTTAAATGAAACGTGATTTCAAGCGAATTGCAGAAACGACGCGAAATAATAATCGTCGAGAATGAATTAAAGCCGAGCCGACGTAACGTTCTCGAATTCGAGTTAAATAATCCGATACTTCTAATATATCTACGAAAAATTCTTTTTCTGCTGCTACAACTTTCCAATTAAAACTTTACGAACAACATGTTTGCAGCGTTACGACATAGATATTTAATAAACTTTTCGTTTGGTGAAAGCACAGCAATCTAAAGTTCGGTAGCGGCAGCGAACATTTACTTTATTTTCGTTTGCTCCCCGTGTGTATAGAATGTTATTGTTTTATTTCACTCACGTAGCGAAACAAGCCACGTTGCTCATTTCATTGCTCTACGGTAATTATATTCGTTTAATTAGTAATGGCTGAAAGGACGACAAACAAGACGGGAAAAGTAAATAACGGAAAGGAATATTAATTCAGTCCTCCGCGCAAATCCCGTAATACCTTTATTTTTATGATTTTATCCAGCCTCGAGTCGAGTGCTACTGCAGATTTTAGAGTCCGATAAATTTAAGGATTTTGCATTCGCGCCACTAATTAATTATACAATTCTCGGTGGGCCAACAACATTATCGTTCCCAATTGAATATTCTTTTCCATTTTATACTAAATAAAAATTTGCTATAAAACGCGATCAATCATAGTAACGATACTTTATGGAAACCCCGTTCGCGTCCATTGATCTTTTAAAAACCAATGAAAATGTATGGAACTCCTACTTCAAACCCTATCGATCATCCCAGTCTGTCGAAAGCAGATTAAGTATACACTCGAAGAATAAATGGAGCGCATAATTCCAATAAAATTTAATGCCCGTTTCTTTCCCACTACAGGGGAAGACGAATGTATCCGCAATTCCCGGTTTACTAGATTTTATACGCTATACTAACTCAACTCTAACTCGGTTTACGTTCTAAGCGCGATACGTAGCGCGCCCGTTTCGCTTCTTACGCGTTGTTTTTATACGCGGAACATACCCTCGAATTTTCGGACCCCATTTACCCTATATATCATTCCCGAAGGCAAATTGGAAAACACGGGCGTCCACCGTGTTTCGTGTTACACGTGAGCCCAGGGGTTGGGTTATCTTCGCCGGGGAGGCTCCATTGTAACGCAGTGGGCTAACGAACACATACAAGCCGTGGCTCATTACGTTTCACGAAGGTGCATTGTTATTCACGTCGCGTGATACCGGTGATTGCATTCGAACGACCGTAAATATTCCGTCCGGGAAAATATAGCCGTATTACACTTTTCTGTTTTCGTTAACCCGCAGCGGTTACCTGTGCAGTTTGATCTGGTTATAAGCTAAGGGAAAACTGATTGTGATCGCGGGACCATTAGCAATTAGCAAACATTGATTTTGCGTTCCAAGGGGGTGCAGGGGTTCATCGAGCTAAGGGTGGAGGCACACGAAATAAAATTCACCCGAAGGAAGGAGAATGTAAGTGTTGTACACCCTCTGTCCCATAACTAGAATGGCTTTAAAAATATCAGAACTAATTAGAATCCATAAGCAATTTTAAGCATTTGGATCGTTTCTATAACACTTTTACCATTTTTAATAAAGAATTTAATGTTGATTCTTTGCTCTTTGTTCATTTCTCGACGAACGTATACCAATTACTGTCCCTTAAATGTTATGAAACTTTCACAGGTTAATAAAAATTGACAACAAATCATAAAACAATCGGTCATTCCGATTAGCTTTGGGAGAGAGGGTGTAGTCCGAATTCGAGCAGGATTGTGAATGCTTCGAAACGTTGCCAAATAAATACAGTGTGCAACATTGTGTCCCGTATGCTGAGTACACACAGAAAAAGAAACATAATGAACGACGAAGTACGATGTGTTATATCTGATGGTTGTGAAGTAACCCTTCGAAACGTTGCCAAATAAGAACAGTATGCAACATTGTGTCCCGTATGACGAATACACACAGAAAAAGAGACATAACGAACGACCAAGTTCGATGTGTTATATCTGAGGAGGGTTGTGAATTAATCCTTCGAAACGTTCCCAGATAAATAAAGTGCGCAGTCTCGTTCTCGACAAGTTTTAATTAAGGCTCGTTCTTTATCCATGAAAAAAACTTCCATTCGCAGGATTGTTCGCAATGAAATTTACGCTTGAAAATGAACAGGACGCCTGATATCGAGCGAGGCTAAACGAAACGTAATTTCGCAGGACGAGCAAATGGACGTTGAAACAAAGTGCAGTTACGGAAAGGGACGGATCGCGATGTATGAGTGGACAGGCATTGAAAGTAAGCTCGCCTAACTACACAGAACCGAGGGCTAGGCGGACGAGTGGTATATCAGGTGAAAAAAGGAACTAGGACGAAGATCCTTTCTCTTTGCAGTCTCAACGAGAAATAACGATCCTGAAAAACGGAGGACAAACATTGTGCACAAAGCGCCGTGCCTTTATTCGCGGAATAAAGTCGCTCGTCGCGAGAGCCACCCTTCGTTTCCCGCCCTTACCTCGAGTACACTGATTTCGATGTACCGTGTCTACGAAAAGAATGAAAAATAACGAGAAATTAGCAGCGAACAAAACGAAACCTTTCTTAGTTGTACTTCGACGCCATTTTTTAGTAGCAATAAACCAATTGATTTAAAAAAAAAAGATGCTTAAACGCGGAACATTTAAACATCAAATTATTTTGAACGTTTTGATTAAATCAAGTTACTCGGAAGTTTGTATTTTTTCACTCAGCGAGGACTACAAGCAAACAATTTTCTGTTCCCTCTGTGCACGATACTAGGCTTAATTGTTTTCGTTTTATATCTCACGCTATGAAAAGAGCAGGCGAGAGATATGAAATGGTCTCGAGCGGATTTCGATTCAACGCAGGTCTGGGCGAAAATAAATAAACAGCAATATCGTCGTTCGATTGATATAATATCGTACTCGGCTTGAAAAACAAGAAACTCTAAAGAGAATACGCACATAGGCTTGAATTGTAACGCAACAATTCGCATTAAAATTTATACGCATTCACGATACGCAGTTCGTCGAGAAATAATTCATACTTCGGAGCCAATTCGATTCACTTACAACGAATTACAGAGAAACGCGACGAATTTGTTTTCACCCTTGATTTTTTCGCGTATTAGCTCAAATTCTTTAACGAAACGTGTTCATTTACTCCGAAAGCACTTAATACACGCCCTTAAGAAGTAATTCGTAACAGAGCAACGTTGAATTTCTTTCCTGAAAATTTTAATTTCTCCGAGAACTTGTAATTACATTCCAGGTACGATTTTTAATTCAATTAGAAGTACGACAGAAGTCGGAGGAGAAGAAGTTGGTCGAGAAGAACAATGTCGACTCGGCAGGTTCAACGAAAGTTAAGTTCCGTCATTGGACGAATAAACCAGTGACACGTTGCAATTACATGCGGTGAAATTCATTAGAATCTCGGTTGCTAATCAGACATTTAAGACGATTTGGCTTCCTCGGATTTCCAGTGATCACGAATCCGTGTTTCGCGATGTACCGTTCGAAAGCTCTTGTCTTTGTGCTTGCACGCGCAAGTCTCTATTATCGGGATTCTGAATAGGGATTCCTTTCCGTAGATTTATGACTGTTCCTGCTCCGGCCGTCCCAGCTCTACTTCATACGGGTAACAAATCGCAAAGTTCGTCTTATTGCAGCGTCGTTTCTATTATTTCCCGAAAATCCGCGGGCGCGCGCTTCGAAATACCTTTTAACCGGCCGCGGCGCGAATGTGATTAAAGCTTAAAATTTGTCGAACCCACGGACAGATATCGACAGTTCGCTCGATAGACCGCGTAAATTATTGGCAAAACTTTTCCGCCAGAAGAAGGTCCTTCTCGCGGGTTACAACTGAATTATTAGCGGAATTAAAATTTATCGACTATTTCTTAATTAGCAATTAAAGTGCTTCCTGGCGATTATTTGTTCGCGAATTCGATAACTGCCGTTCGAAATGTGGATTGAATTTCTTGAAAATTTTTTTATTGCGTAAGCTCTGTGATTGATAATTTTAGTTGTACCAATTATGAGAATATCCCTTCGATAACTAAACGTAACGGTTATCTTAAGAGTGTTGCAAATGAGTTGGTTCGATTATAGGTGGTAACCAAGGTGCCAAGCTGGCTAACGCAATACTAGACGAAGTTATCTAGGTTGACGACAGATTAGGTATACTTAAGACAGTGCTGTTGGCACCGTGCGCAATGGTTTGGTTAAGGTTAATGCATACGTTCGCCTAGGAAATCAATTTACATGTAATTATCTATCCGAGCTTGCCAATCTTCTTAATTGAAGAGCCCTCCGCGAACAGGAAACGTAGATGTTTAGGATAGCTGACGTGGCCTTGATGAAGGCCTGCGCGTAAAGGGGCATGGTCTTCCGGTTTGCTGCACCTCGAGCCACGTAGTAAGCACGAATGTTCCGGGAACTAGACGTAACGTTTTTGCGTCAACCTAGCAATTACGAATTTAGAAAATGTAGCCTATAACGGTTTCATTCTTTTTTTTTTTTACGATAATTAAGAGGGGAATCACTTTGATCAGAGTTTGAACATCGTTCGTGTAAATATTCGTATTGAACTACGAAATTTTAAACTCACACCGCGAATTATACGTTCAACGTTTCCAACCGTTTGCTTCGAGGTACCACAGTTCAGGCAACCGACAGTAAAATCTTTTTTGTAACAAAAAAAGAAAATGGAAGAGAAAGAGGAAGCCTTAACACCAACGTCCAAAAACATGCACGATACAAAGGCATAGTCCCTCTACGATTACATTGGGACGCTTATGGTTATCGTTCGGAACATCTGTTGCGGTCAGGTTCCTGGTACTCGGAACGGCTCACTCGTACGTTCTTAAGTACAATGACTCTTCTGTGGGGTTCCTAGGGTGCCGTAATATGGAAATCGTCTCGTTAAATGCGACGGTAAGAACGCCATCACGAATTACGAATCGTAAACTTTGATATCGTGAAGTCGTAGGTACGAAATGAAATGATAACGACTGGGATAATTAATACGCAAGAAGGCAACGTTAAAACAACGTTCGTTACTTTCTGTGCCATGAGAACGATAGTTTGGCTTTACGAGAGGCTGGTAGGTTGCCCGTTTATCGGTCTTACCGAGTAGATACAGCCGTCTGTAGTCGGACACCCTGTGGCTCCGTCTCAGAGGTCCCATTATTTATAATACATTATCGGGCGACACGTCACTCAGTGTCCCGCGACTAAGTGCCTTCTGTAAAAGAACTCTGGACGGTTAATGGAGCCCACAAACATTACTTTTCTCCTATCCGTAACTTATTTATCCTAAAGCGTTGAAGCATATGATTAATTATAATTTCTTATCGTTCTTTGCATCCTATTACAGGATGTTTCATCACCGATTAAAGGCAAATTTTGTCTCATATAAATATTCTGTACAGCATTTTCTTGATTAACACGTCGATCGATACGTCAGCCATAGTGACAAGTGTTTTCACTAAGGAATTACAAAATTAATTCTGAAGATCAGGTACCGAAAAAAACACACGGTTTTATAGGTACATAGTTTCTGATTCTATACAAATAAAATTTCAGCTTTATTATGTATCTTCGCTGGTGTACCTGGCACCGAATGTGTCGATGCAATCCAACGTCTGTCTACCTTTCGTCCAAGTAGATGCATTTTTGCAACAAAACTTGAAGAACCATCACTAAAGCAGGTGGTCCGGTAGAAGGATCCGTCGCATCGAAAAAAACCCATTAAGCTCCATTGATTGGTCACTCCGCGTAAAATAATCCTTTAACGTGGAAAAAGAACTGGGACGCAATTACAGCCAGTCGCACTCGATCCGTCACGCCGCTCTCGAATTATTAATCAGAAATTGCTGTCGCGTCCAAGTAGTTTCACGTTACATACCGAATTATCGGTTTTCATCTGAAACGGATTACCCTAGAGCCGCAATTATGCGAGATTCCGTGCGGCACTCGCGACGTCGCTGAGAATTCTCTTACAGAGGGCGCCGAATTCCATTCCGGTTCATATGCGGTGTGTACCAATTCCCGGTTAAATTCGTTCACGCCCGCGGATCAATTAACGACTAAATCACGCGCGGACCTAACGAGCTTTCCACGGGCCTTATCAAGGAAAACATCGTTCGCGGTGCGAAAACGCGAAACGCGCCGGGACGAGAATACAAATTGCCCTTTAATCTAATATACAGCGACGCGTCGTGTAAATGCGGCATTATCAACATTAACTTTGACAAACGCACCCCCGTATGTCGCCATTCGGTATGTTTTGTCAAAATTAATAGCAGGGACCGTTCGTTAAACTTTAGTGGAGTCGCATGCATCTTTCGCTACGAGCTTGCGATCTGCAACGAGTGAAATTACACTGCTGGCGATTAAATTTGACGAAAATGTAACGGCAAGGGGAAGTGCGCATTCGTGTCCTGTGCGAATACGAAATCACCACTTTTCTCGTTACGTTCGGCAAGGCAAATTTTAAATAAATTTTCTATCTCGAAGAATTCTTTACAGACGGTCGATATTTCCTCGCTTTATTCCTATTAATTTCAAAGTAATTAATATACAAAAATTTTTTGTATTCGCTGACCAACGGTGGCAGACTCGTTTTATCGGGAAGATGAATTTAAAATAAATATTCTATCTCGAAGAATTCTTTACAGACCGTCGATATTTTCCTGATTTGTTACTATTAAATTCAAAGTAATTAGTATACAAAATTATCTTGTATTCGCTGACCAATGTCGGCAGACTCGTCTCATTTCACTGGGAGTTTACAATATAATCGTTCCGTGAATAACAGCCGTTTAATTGGTGCCAAAGTTTTCACAATTTATCTCGAGAGAATGGCTCGTTTGCGACCAAGTTTCATCCGAACTTGCCACGCTGATGATAATTAAATAAAACGACGCATTCCAAAACTATCCTCCGAAGACCCGTGCCCGAGTCCGCTTGATAATAAACTTTCCGATACTGCGATACTTTTCTTCGTTTTTCTAGGCTTGAGCCCACTTTATTTTACTTGGAAGCTCTTCGCAAGGATTTAGCTTGCATACCATCGCGGGTGTCACGACAAGAACACTTCTGATGAAACACTTCACGAATGCTTTACCGTTGTTACGATATTAAGGGCATTCGAGCGTTCCTATCGATGAACATCGCCTGTGCGCGCCGTTTCCAATCTGAAAACGTATTAAGTTCCGCGATTTCGCGGCTTTCCGTAAGCGTGTCAGACGCCTGAACGCGGGACTAAACGACGGCAACATAAAGCTCGCCATTCGAATAAAAATTGCGAAACTCTTACGCGCCATTTGCACGCGCGCGTAAATCCAATTCGCGTGGACGCTGACGTTCGTATTGACTTTCATCGTTCCGTGGAATCCGAGTGATTTTCGTCGCCTAAACGCTCGGACTCGATGGCTGTTGGCGGGTCCGAAATAAACTAGAAATAAACGCTGCTTCATCGGCTCTCGTCCGAGGGATAATTTCTCGACGAAATCAATTTATCGACAGTTAGTTGCTGCGCGTTTTTAAGTTTCGAGTTTCATCCAACGTCCGCGGATGGGGGGATGATTTGCTCTTCGATCGGGGGTTGCGAAAACCATTGCGGTCGATGTCTATTACTTCGGCCAGTCAGTCCATTTGTTGCGCCGAAACAACTTGGCCCCCAGCGGTCAAATTTTCGTGAAAGTTGATGTTGTTGCGGCATTGATAAAGCTGCTATCGCCAAAAACAAAAAAAAAAAAAGAAATAAATATAAAAAAACGGAACGTCGACGGGATCCAGTTTAGATTGCAGTCGGATCGTTTTACTAGAATCCCTCGTTTGCTCGAAACACTATCCGTCCGACTTTTATTAAAATTCCGTAAACGATTACGCGTATCTCTCAAATTATTCTCGTCTCGTTTTGTCTCACTGTCCTTTGTTAACGTCCAGTTTAATTTCACCCGTCAACGAACACATATTTACCGAAAGTATAGAAATTAGATTGTTTTTTATTTCGCCGCTGGTTAATTTCAATTTTTATCGAGGCCTACAAGTTTCCGAAATTTGTAGCAGTGTTCCCCGTTTGAAAGTTCGTCGATAATAATTCCGCCGTCAACCTAGGTCGCGGCTCGAGCGACGAGTGCTCCTCGTCGTATCCAACGACGGGCTCGGCCCCCTGGAAAAAAACATTTCTTTTTCTCTCCATTCGAACCCTCGCGGACTTCCTCCTTTGGCCGTCGTAATAACCAGTGTTTCTCATGTGCGCGCGCTGAAACACTCTTGATCTTCAAAGCTGGGGGACAACCCTTTACGCCCAGACGGAGCAAGCTGGCAGCGTGAAGTGGATGAGGTTGCAATATTCAGATGCCGTCAGGGTGGATTTTCCCGTCCGAGGTGGACGCCGCGGCTTCGTGCAGTCAGGATGCGCGAGGAATACTTGGCCGCGGCGACGCCAAGGAATAACTGGTTTCGCGATTGTCGTTCTTCAGTGTTCCGCAGCTGACGGCGTAACCCGAGACACAATAGGGGAAACGCTTTCCAGAACGTCTTCGATGTGCTGATCTCTCGGCCGCTGCGAAACTTCGCAGTCTGCAGCGGGATTCCTCGATCTTCGTTCGAGTTCTTGGGGGATAGATCTTCCGGAGTGATTTTTTCTGGGTTCGGTTTATTGAGATTAACACGTTGGTCGCCACGTCACCCAGAAATGGGTGACAGGACTCCATTAAGTAATCGAAAAAATTAATTTCGAAGGTGAAACGGTAATGAAAATGAATCTGGATAGGATTCGTGAATTTGGTGAGGTTACAAAAATTAAGTACTAGGATAAGAGGTAAATTATCTAATCTTCAATGGTCTAGAGACAACATTTTAATTCTGTAGACATTTCCATGAGTTTCAGTCTAGCAGCCAACGTGTTAAGGAGCTAACAGAAAAGTGCTGGTAATTTATTGCTGGTAAGTTCATGCGCCAGCAATGGAAAGGCTTAAGTCCTTGCCATTCTTTCTTTACGGTCTCGTTAAACAAATAATCGAAGCAAACGTAAATATCAGTTTCCAGTCCGAGTTTCGTCGAGCTAAATGGTACGGGAAGGGGTTGAAAATGGAGTGCTATAAATGCTATTGCATAAACTGATTGGGTTGGGTGGGGGGGGCCGTTGAGTTTCTCGGACTATTCTACCAGAAATTTATTAACGATATATTTATTTAAAATTTGTCCGATTGTTAACGCATCGTTGACGGGAAATTTTACATAGAAGACTATATTTTATATAGCCGTGTCACCGGCTATTATTTCGTAATTGAATGCGAAATTAAAACGACCTAAATAAACTCCAATGAACTTTATTTATATTTTACCAACGAAAATCGATCGAAACGAAACATTTTACGCACGTATCTCTTAACATAACTATACAATTTTTTTATATCGCACTAGGTTTCCTACGGAAAAGTTGAGTAGGCTGCACTGTTTCGCAACAAATAATATTCCAGGAATGCAAAAACCCTACGCTATTCCTCTACAATATTTCCAAACAGTTCGATAAATAAAACGAGCCGAATCAAGGTAAAACAAGAGAAGCCAGCGTCGATTGCGTTCCTGTACTCTTCTAAAACGGAGCCTGGAAGGCAGCAATCGACGCGTCACGGGAGGCACTTGCGTCCCGGCGTTTTACCAGGCAGTTGGCCGTGGAAGGGAACTCGAAAAATCGTGGTGCCCGCATCGCGACGCTTTGAATTCGCGAGACCGCGACGACGCCGTCTGCTGGGGTGCTGAATGCGAAGAACACACCAGCAGCGACCCCGGAAAAAGGGGGAAAGAAGGCGGCTGGGCGTTTCGCACGAGCGAACGAGCCCAACGTGCGCCGCCTGCTGGCATCCCGTGTGTCGCGTTTCTGCGTCCGTGTGTGGCGAATGTCAATAATGGAAGCCGAAATAAAAGGTGAGGAGACCGGGAGCGGCTGTTTGCGGAACTTTTGAATATTATCAGAACTCACGAAGATAGATTTATGCGCATCCCGACGTGCATAGTACGGAAGCCAGGAGATTTCTCCGATATTTGCGAGCTGCCACGGGAACACACGTGCTCGCGTAGAGTATTATACGTATTTATCCGCGAAGTTGTTCGAATTTATTATCGGGTCGAGTGGCAAGTTCGGTCGGAGCTTTCAGCGCGTTTGTTCGTACAACGTTCAAACAGCGATGCGAGCGCTATTGTGTCCCATATTTCGATACCTTTCCAGTCGTTTGCGCTTACGTTTAATCAACGCGAAAGCATTTTCGAACGCGAGTCTGAGGATGTACGAGTCTGATGTACAGATCTTTAATGAATGGAATGGATCGATGGATCCATTGACAACGTACGAATAATTATACAGCGACGAGGTTAGTCAACGAAATGTACGAGAAAATCTTCGTAATCGTATTTTTCAATAAATCATATTTTTGACGATTAATTTCGGGAGAACTGATGCGTGGCTTTATATTTTTCCCCGATTCCCGCGAAATTGAATTCCAGGTGAACGGGCAGGCATTTTCGTCACTGTAATTGAACGTCCTGGTTGTTGTATGTAATGACACGTCGCTGCAGTTGAAATTTAAATGCATGAAGGGTATTCTATTTGCATCTAAATGCCGATCGAGACGCCCGACCGATATCGTCGCGACGTCCCGCTCTGTGTCGAGACAAACCGCCAGAGAAGTCAAGTCGGGTTAACGTCGCGGATGTTTAAACCCTTCTAGAACTAAAAACCGACTAAAATTCCTATTCCGGGATCATTTCTTCGTCTGATATGCGCTGAGGTAGTCCGAATTCCGGTAAAGAGGTACGTAATAATTAAAGAACCGAGCAAGAATATTATTGGTGAGAATATTCACCTTCGCGATTGACATGTTCCGCGGTTCTATCGCAAATATTAATCGGGCTCCTCCGAATTCCCTTCGCATTGCCTGTACGACTTGAATAAACATTAATTTTCGTCCTTTGAGGTGAAAGGTATTCGCGGCACGTCTTATAGGTTTCTAAGTAGAAGTAGGTTGAAACGTCCTAAAGGAGGCTGAAACGCGCCGATAAAGTCTCATGCCTGGGCAGGGGCTTGCGCCTGCTCGGGATTTACGCGCGTGGGTGTGCCAATGGATGTGTTCTTTATAGATTAGGTTTCTGTCAAACTATAATTTTTAATATACGTCAAAAATACATTCGTGCATTTCGCTCGCTCTCCGTAAACAAAGCATGTTTTCTCAGCTATTTTCTTTACCGATCAATGGATCGTTCGTTGGTCCATCATTTTTGACGTATTTTGAAAAAAACACGAAGAAGGGGTGAAACGCGATGGACGATAAAAATGACCGTAAAAAGTTCAACGTCAGGTGTACAGCAATAAGGAACGAAGAGTTGCTGCCTTCTCGCGTAACGCGCAGAGTGCAACGAACAAGAGCTCCGTTATATCGAGTCCAAGTTTTTAGTTTTCCGATCCATTTGGACAAACGTGAATGGCTATTTCGAGAAATGGCTGAAACGGACTTCTCGAACGCGTGGAGTAATTAATTGGAGAGATGCTAGGGGGATTTATTTTCCGAGCTACACGCGCCTCTAACCTCTCCACTAATTCAGTTCAATTTAACTTCCTTGATTTACCAATGTAATTCGCTTTTACGCTAGAACGTTTCGGAAATAGAAATAATGCAGCTGTTGCGGGGGAAATTATCTCTAAATTATCCAACTTCCGCGTGGCGTGACGTTGTTTCCGCGTCGTTGTTTCTTTAATAAACAGAGGTTTGGCATGCTTAATTTATACAGTAAACGTTATTGGTACGTCGGTTTGGTAAAAATTGTAGATTACTCGAAGGGAGTACTTAGTTCGGACCATCAAGAAGCCTTCTGAATTTTCTTTCAACGAAGCCACCGAACAGATTAATTTCAAGATAAAAGAGCAGCCCTGACCTTTCGTCAATTAACACGTTGACTGCCACACTAATACTCTTAAAAATTTCTACTGCGATTACATTTTATTTACTGACTATTGGAGACTACATAATCAAACATTTATTGTGGTATTTATTTTTGTAACTTCACCGAAATTCAAATATTTCATATAAATTCATTTTTTTTTTATATTTAACTTTCAAAATTCATTTTTTTATTTCTTCAGTAAACAGCACTGTCACCCATATATGGGTGACATGGCGGTCAACGTGTTAAACTCAGAAATTTCTCCAAGATATCGCGAAGCCTACCCAACCGTAAGAGACCCCCTGATCAGTGATGGGCAAAACCCTAAACTTGGAATAAATCTGAAGTTTGCCGATGTGTTTGTCTCGTTTCTTCTGTTGAACATTTTCCAAAGAAGGAAACGAGACAAACACATCGGCAAACTTCAGATTTATACGAAGCCTATGTTTTTGCCCATCTCTGCCCCTGATGTACAGTGGGTGTAGAATGTATTCGTACACCGATCAATTTCCCAAAAAACTTTTCTGTGAAATTGTAGTTTCTTAACTTCCTTTTTTGTAATCAAGGATATTTTACATATTCTCGGAAATCTCCAAGATAGATATAGTCCAAACAATATTTACTAGTTAATATAATTTGTGAAATTAACAAAAAGAAATGGGAAAAGTGCGATACGATTTTTATGACGAACCATTTAGAGTAGAGTTTGTAACGTAAACACATCGGTTTATTGGGAATACGTACGAATAAGAAAACATCAAATTTCCAGTAAAGTACTTTTAAAAATGGCTCTAATAGAGAAATGGAAAAAGATCCTACTTCGAATAACTAATAATTTAGTTAATCGAATGCTTAGAAGAGTTACAATAATTATAAAATCAAAAGGAACTCCCACGAAGGAAGTATTATATACTTATAAATTAATGTAAATTTCCCTTTTTTTAACGAAGTTTAAAAAATTAAGCAGTTGTGCGAATACTTATTGCTTCGATATTTCTATCGATTAATTGTATTTATCTTGTTAATTTCGCGACTTACATAAATAGCTATTCTTTCTGTGCTCTATCTATTCTAGAGATTTCCGAGAATACGTAGAATGTCGTTGTTTATCAAAAATAAGTTAATAAATTAGAATTTTACATGGTTTTTTGAGAAATTGATCGGTGTACGAATACTTTCTACACCCACTGTATATACTCCTGTCCCAAATCTCCACCGGCGCGTTCGAGTCCCGGTCGATCGTCGGTTCCAGGGTCAGCGATTCTTTCCCTCGAAGGAGACGGACCCCGTGACGCAGCATCGTTTCATCCTAATCTTCATCCCCGCTGGCACACGGTGGGTCGAGTCACGCGCTCGGTCAACGTTAACGACGCACGCCAAGTGCATGACCGAAGCGCACAGCACGCGTCGTTCCCTCGCGCACCCTGCAGGGTCGGGGGGCGAACGACGCCGCGACGTTCACGTCGTCTGGTTCGCAGCGGTGGGGAACGACGGGCGAGGGCGTAGTTGGATGGAGAGAGATCGGCGCCGAGAGAGAAGGGTAGAGCAAAGCGACGGTGGGATAGCATGGTAGGGGTAAAGAGAGTGGGGAGTTCGCACGCCGACCGGAACGGCCCCACCAAGTTTTACCCAACGATCCGGGAGGCTCGTCGAGGTAGTGGTCCGCGCCCCACAGCCGCGACAACTCGAAACGCGTGTCGTTGTCGCGCCTGCTGTACGTTCTCTGTCACTTTCGGCTCGTCTCTCGCGCTTCGTGCGGTAATAGCTTCACGTTCGAACGTTGTCGCGAGATATCCGCGGCCGTACGTCATCGTTCAGCGTGCCACGGTACCGTACGAGACTCCCGGTTGTTGGGGTGGCGAGAGTCCTCTCCTTTCCGGCGGAGAGAAGGGCGCGCGATTCGGATAGGATAGCCGTTCGCTCGGCGTCCGCGAGGTGGTGGACAATGAAAACAGGCCGCAACCATTAGAGAGGGGGACTCCTCTCTCGACAGTGTCGTTTCGGATTCCAAGTTTCGCGTCGAAGGTTATCGGGGAGTCGTCGGTATACCGGTGAGTGGTGAGCTCGTGATCAGGGTTGGTTTTCGAGTAATTCCCCGAACCCACCGAGCCGGTGAACGTCGAGTGTCGTGGTTCGTTTCTTCGATTGGAAATCCCTCGCCCATTTTGGAGCGCCAGGAGGGGCCCGGAGACTGTGACAGGGGGGACAGGTGTCGAGGACTCTCCGGGGGTGGTGACCGTGCGTACCCGATCGACAACGTCACCCGGGAAAGAGACGACTTCGTACGTTCGCACCTGGATAGCACACGTACGTATCAAAACCCGACACACCTGGCTCTACCTAGTGCGGCGGTGCCGTGCTATGGCCTCTCTCCTTAGGTACTCTCCTACACCCCCAAACAGGTTATTGATTTTGCCGAAGTAAGGAGGTACGGATGTAGCCCGTACGCCCTGCGACCTGCTCGTTTTTCCACCCCTTCGCCTCTCCTGTCTCTCGTCCGCTTTATTTCTCGGTCTCCCTCGTCTGTCCTTGGTGCTTGTCACCCTCTGACGGCGGCTCTGCGCGATCTTTTGACACAGTTCGAGATACCGCGGACGTACGTACGGGAAACGTGCTCCTCTTTTCGCTCATCTCCGTGCCACTTTTCCTCTTCCGATCTCGATCGTAACCGATGGACCGAGGCGATCCGTATTACGTAAAAAAAAAAAAAAAAAAACGTCGGTTCGCCTGGCCTGCGCGACTACGTCCGTCCGCGATGCCCCTTTCCCTGGCGTCTCGACCTGAAATAACGATCGGAAAGTGCGGGAGAACGGTCAGGCGAGAAACGAGACGCGCGAATGGTAACGCGGTGAAACGCCCGTGGTGCCTTAGCTGCTCGTCGACACCGGAAACGAACGGTGTCGATTCCCTGAAGCCAGTCTAAAGCCGTACGATCGTGCAACGGCATCGTGTCACTGAACCGCCGGGGCAGACTGTTGCAGTGCCAACGTGACTATACACGAGACAACGGGCCAGGGAGATTCCGACTGACTGCGGATCGATCGCGGGGGGGACGAAACTTTTCACTACGGGACTTCTGCGGTTCTTTCGCGAAAGCGGCGCCTCGTAGTAAATCAATAGAAGCCACGTGAAGTCGGGACGAGAGATCGCGCTCTCGGGGGCGCCCCTACGTTTCTCGCCCCGTCTCCACGGGCCCCCCCTTCCGCCCCGTTTTCGCGTTTCTTCCTCCCCCCCGCCCCCTCCCCGCCCCCCCTCGACGAACGTGTTCGCGCGTTTCGCGAATTTCGTCGAACCTAGCCGGGATCGATAGCAACGCTTCGCGTGCGTTCGCTTCGCGGAGGGTGACTGCGATGAGAGTTCACCGTGTTCGGTTTCTTGGGAATGTCGTGAAGGGATCGGAACGCGGTGTAGTCTCTGTTCGAGGTAGACGCGAATGTTTACAAACGAGGATAATTTCGATGAGATGGCTCGACGAGTTTAAAGGGTTGTTTTATATGTATACTTTATTGTTTACTGTTGGAGAGGGGTGGATTTTCATTGAGATTAAATATGGGGATCGTTAATTCGAGAACAAGAACGATGTAATACGTACAGAGTAGCTTTCTTAGTTTAGTTAGACACGAATGTTTATAAATGAGGACAACTTCGACAGGGGTCGGATTTCTAAGTTCAAGGGTTGATGTTATTTTGTTGTTTATAATTAGACGGGAGCGGATTTTGGCTGAAATGAAAATGGGAAATTGTTGTCTGATATAATTTACTTCCCTCTGTTGCTTGAGAATAATGTACTGTGTAAAGAGTATTCGCGTTCCTTTAATAACGCACGAATGTTTATGAATGAGGGCAATTTTCAATGAGGTTTAACTTTACTAACGCTAACAATCAATTCTGTTTTACTGTTTATAATCGGACCGTAGCGAATTCTAATTGAAATCGACGTGAAAAACAACCGTTCATGTGTTTTGGAGTGTTACTCAAAAACAAAAATAACATCAATTAGCTGTCCTCGATAATAAACATGACATCATTCGGGGAAGAACGAATATGAAAACGATTCTGCTTCACTCGGATCGATACCGTTACGATACGTAAATAAACCCTCGTCTTGAAATGTAAATTAAATCCTATCAATGTTCTGAAAATTCCAAAGAAAGATCCTTCCTTTCGTCTTGCAAACATATCGATGCATCTCTCCTTCAGTTTTGATAACAACCGTGAAATTGTTTGCATCGGAGCAATTTTTGATTCGTCATTCGTTCAACAGACATTCCGAATTATTCCAAGGTAGGAGAAACAGAAGCAGGTTTTATTTTTATTTTTTAGTATCCTTTTTGTAATTTATCTTTCATTAAAAATCTGTTTCGATGGCCTCCGTATCTGAGAACGCGCAACTGTAATTAAGGGATACCTCTAATGCTTTTAATGAATGATATCGTTAGACCCCGTTTCATCATTTACAACGTACGTTAATTTAGAAACGTCTACGAAGCGTATGTAAATAAATATTTCATAAATTAATTCACTTATGTTATATTCCTTATTATATTATATTCTTCTGCGAACGTGGCACATATTCCTATGTATCTCGTTAAATGTATCTTAAACTAGTTGACCGACTCATCGACTACTTAGTTTGTTAACCCTTTGCACTTGAGGTGGTTTTCCTTTGAGGTGGTTTTCTTTAGGTTTAATTTCTTTGGAACTCCAAGTACCAATAAAATGATTGTCGTTGAGGCAAAGGTGACCTGATTCTCGTATCTCAAATTAGAGATCTCATTTTCGAAGTCGATATAATCTTCGTGGCAATAGAATGCTAAGAAAGCATCTCGAGTTGCTGGTAGACACCAGAAAAAAAGGCCTCGAGTACAAAGGGTTAATTATACCGACTTTACCAGAACTACAATTAGTAGAACAAACGACACACCTGAATTCACCCGACACTGGTTCGAATAAGAACTTCAACACGAGGTGAGATAGAAAAATATGACTCGATGCTTCGCACGAAACTTGCCCTTCGGTCCCATTCGTTCGGGGTCGTTCGCGGAATCGCGCAGATAGTGGCTGGCTACGTTCGATTCGCAAGGGAAACGTCGCTCGTTTCGCTCCGAGCCGCTGTGCCCTCGTCAATTATGTAAGATTTCACGAATTTCGGTTTATCGATCGGCTGGAACGGCGACTCGCTAAATTTTTCATCGTTCCGTGCCCCGTTCGAAATCCTATTTCTGGTCGGTTCGTTGAACGCGGAGTATCGGATAGTGAGGTCTTATTTTAGCGACTACTACGGGAACGTAAATTTCACGCCTTTTGCGACAGGCGAAACGATTCTCGAACTCGAGGAGGACGTCGCCCACGGAGTGGAACACAAACGGTCGGTTTTGTTTAAAAAATCGAAGGCTTTTTAAAAGAGACTTTCCTAGAACTTTATTTCTTAATCAAACTTAAATGTAATTACCTTGGATTTTTATTTATATTCGACTGTTCGCGTATTTTGTTTTTAAAGATTCAGATGTACGATGGGTACAAGTTTATCCGAAATAATTTTACATTTGGAGCTTGGAATGTAGAGTCTACAAGAATAGTTTATTAGAGGCACGATTCTTCCCCCATGTGTACTAAAAATGTTCCTCGAAATTATACGTTTCAATTTCGTATTTATTCGTTGGTAAGGGCATTAGAGAGAGGGGTTCAATGAATCTTTAAATTGACCCCACTATTGCTTAACCAAAGGGTATATCAGACGTATCAACGATAAATGAGCAAAGATATCATTTTCGATAAACGGGGAATCGCTAAAAATGAAATACAATAGTTAACGGTGGCTTTATCCACGCGTTCGCTCGAACAAAGTACCAGACCGTAGTTTCGCGATAACAGATGGCAAAAACGTTCAATGACCAAGCGTTCCAACGCGCAGCGTAGCCATGGAAGCCCGCCAGTCCCGAAATACGACGGAAGTAACATCCATGGTGGAGGGACGTTTTCTGAACGGTTCGTAGCCCCGTCGTTCCGGCGTCTGTTCCCTGAAATTCTGACAGGCTGACAGGGAATGTATCGACAAAAAGTCTGACTGCCGTCCGTTTTTTGCCGACTTAACTCCGAACCGGGAACGGAAAGATAAAACGCGTGTGCAACTCCGTAAGCAAACCTATCCAAACCTATCCAAACCACGACGCTCACTTTCTTATTTATTCCCTTTTTATCTGCCGACTTCACTCGGCACGATCGCGAAAACGTTATAGAAATTCAGGTAGAGGCACAGGTAGAGCGGCGTTCGGTAGAAAGTATGGCGAAAGGTCGATGGTCAGCTGATTACCCTGCTGCAACTATAATTAATCTTCTTCTGGAAGCTTCGATAGTTCGGAATAGACTGTAATCACAGGTGATCGTTCATAGAGATGAGTAATGTTTTATTCGAATATCAAATTGGGCGATAAATTTTTACTCGATTGGAGCAGTTTATAATTGAAATTCTAATTTTTATTCAAAGGAGTACGGAATAGATAGACGTCGAAAGTAGGAAGCTGAAAATTCAAACAATTTTGGGCACCACTGTTCGATAAATGTCGCTACATATCGGTGCTAAATACGCAGATGACCGCGCAGAGCGCAGTAGAGCCTCGATTATCTGAACAATCGATTATGTCGGAACACGAAACGAGACAATATGTTTGTAGCATCGCAAGCCCTGCGTTAACACTGTATACGCTATGAAATCTCCATCCGTTATACATAAACAATTATACTAATCTCCATACACGGTGATTACGCTCCGTGTGGTCCGGGTCAGCGAACACGCGCGAGAGTATTAAGAAGACGAGGTCTATATTTGTCGATATCGCGATACTGCTTATTCCAATGGTAACTGGGAATATCGAATAAAATGAAATCCGCGCCCACAGCTCGTTTTCGGTTCGGAATGACCCGATGGGCGCATAGAGTGAATTTCACGAGCGAAACGTACGCGCAACCGTGCAGGAACGTAAATTAGATCTTCGTTTGAAATATTCATAGTCGCCTGGGCCGTTGGCAAAGGAGATCTCAGCACGAACGGAGCATAAAAAATCGCTGGCAGAGTCATCGAGACGCGAATTCATCGTCGTTCCGCTAACGTTGCGGGTCGTGGTCCCAACCCATAGGCTCCCGTCTCGTCGAAATAGGTTCTCTATTTGACACCAGAGTAGTATTGGCGGATACGAGCTGGCGGTCGTGGGTGTAGGTGCGTGTGCACGCGCGCACGCGCCAAAGGCACCGTGGATCCTCTCCCCTTTCGCTCTTCAAGTTCCCTTCGGTTAAAGGCTGTTTAACGTTTGCGTGCAGCCAGCTTTCTAAGCGGCTACTTAGGTCGGAGTTCATCGTTTGTCGAGCGACGATCGCGGTTACGACGGACGTCCGGTGAATTGCGATCGCCTCGTCTCGGGGATAAGGACCCGAGGTGGTTAAGCAGCTTCGAGGCACTTTGGTGAGATAGAGTTACACGGCCAGCCTTCTTTGATCGCTTGAATCGCTGTTTTCGAGGCAGACTAGCTCGCTCTCGCGTCCGAGACGTTACCTAAAAGGGCTATTCAGGAAGGTGCGGCGACGCTTGTCGAACAGGACGCGAAATTGTTCTTGAAAATCTTTCCGGTGAAACTTATCAGGTGAAACTTATCAGGTGAAACTTATCAGGTGAAACTTATCAGGTGAAACTTATCAGGTGAAACTTGGTAGGAAGATCTCGGAAAGAAAGAACGAGATACGGTAGCGATACTAGGGGAGTATTTTCGTGGTTCTGTTGGATTATCGATAAAGTCTTAGTGATGGCGATAGTTCGAGTATGACTTGGTAGGAAGATTTCTGGAGGAAGGAAGATGATAGGATTACAAGTTACTTACTTCGTAAACAGTAAAGCGTGTTCTCACTGGTGTAAATTCGTAGTGTAATCTATACGTTTAAACAGAGGTATGAAGAATGTACAAATAAGAACAAGTACTTTGTATTAACCCTCGGATATAAGACAAATTGTATCGTGTATAAACCTACGTAAGGCCATGTAATTCTCGTCATTAGTTTCGTAGAGACTTAAATAAAAGAAGGGAAAACATAGGATTGGGTATCATATGGTAGCGACACTGAGGGAGTATTTTTGTGGTTCTGTTATATTATCCAGTCTCATCACTCTAATTCGACGGTAAACAAACGTCAATATTTTAGTATTTCAATGCCAGCTCGTAGAATAGTAGTGCCTAAAATTGACCCCAGAGCTTTCTCCTCATAAATCGCACAAGAATAAAAACTCGTCGAGCTTCACGGACCCGGTGGCACTCGCGTCGCGAAGGAGGCGACAAATCGCCATTTCGCGGGTTCTCGTCACAGCCAGACCGAATCCCACGAAATGCAGGGGAAATTTACTTTCTTGTCCTTCCCCGGGGGAAGTTCAAGTTCCTCGCGAGGGTGGTCGCCAAGGCGCAGCCTGTCTGCGCAACCATGGAGAAAAGCTCCAGGGGAAGGACGCGATGCCGATGGTTTCACGGTAATTTCATAAAAGATTTACCGGTCGGTCTGGCATCCGTCGCTGTCGCGGTTATCTCCGTCGACGCGGCACCGCGCGATTCACCGCGAATCAGGAACGAAATTTGCATAGTTCCGCGAATATTCACGCTATCTGTTCTGCCGTGTCGTAAGCGGGCCGCGGAGGATCCTTTCAGAGACGCTGTGTCTGGCTCCTCTCCGCAGGGACGCCTCCTGGATACCTTCCGGTGCGCCGGAATCGTCCTGGAAAGTTTCGAGGACCGTTATCGGGAATGGGCGTTCCTCCCTGCCCTCGAATCCCGGAGGTTCACGCCCAGGAGCCCGCTAATTAAGGTTCATTGTTATTTGTGCACGCGGAGGACCGCGAATTTTACTTCCCGTTATCTCCTCGCGAAAGACGCCTCCCCCGCAGTTCCCGTTGATTAAGTTCCAGGGCCATCTTTATTCCATCCCGATGTCTCGAATGCTTCGCGTTTTCCTCGCGTTGTATCGAGGGACTTGTTCCCTCGGGAGTTGGACAGCCGTCGAGGTTTATCAATGGAGTGTTAATACAGCTGTTACTTTTTTCTTGGAGTCGTACAGTATGTACATACCCTCGGTTTCTTCTATTTCTAGATGGGAACATTACTGTGCTTATACTTCTGCCACTCGAATTAATATGTGTCCCATTTTATAATATTTTCCCACCTTTCTGATGTAGTCATTATATCGTCGCTATAAAGTTTCTTTAATTATTTATTGAATACTAGCAGGCCCGCACGTGCTAAGAGTTTCTTTTTTAATCTTTGTTCACCGATTACGCCGAGATGGCTTGAACACTATTAATATCGTCAACCAAATACTATCCCAAACTTACTCAGACAGTATTTTCATGGAGAGAGTATATAACATTAGCAGTAATCGATATTTCCATTGCCAGCATCCGCAAAAAAAATCCCCCAAATCTACCGAGACAGTATTTTCGTGTCGATAGTTTACACATTAACTCTTAGACAGTATTTTCAATATTGCCACTTTCACCTAGCTAACTCAAGCTGGAATTAAAAATTTTTAATTTTGCGTCGCTTCCGAAGAGGTTATTCAATATAACTTAATGTAAAGGAAATAGAAATTTAATATATTATTTAACACATTTTAATATAAAGGACATAGGAATTACTTCATACTTTTTAGTGGAATTTTACTATTTTTTGAAGTCGGTTATATTTATTTTCCAAAAAGTACTTTATTTGACGTTAGAATCGTTGCGTGAACGATTATGTATTCGCAGGACTTTGCAAAATAACGTTAATCAAGCCCCGCGATAGAAATAGGATATTCGTAGCTTAAGGTGACTAAAGGTGAAACAGTATCTGTCTCCCATTGGCGTGCAAACCATCCTGCTAGTACAATCGAGAACTTGTAGAAGTAACGATAAAGGAAACGACGAAACGTTACGTTCGACTTGTAACAATTCCCCCGATGCCGGAATTGCCCGTGGTTATCGGTTACTTATCTGCATTAACGGCGTACACAGATATTTCGCTTATAATTGCCATTAAAACCGTAAGCTCTCGGAACTACGCGGATCTTAACCCGCGTGAATTACAGGTAAGCTGTACCTATGCATTCGCGTTATCCTGGGGAAAAGCCGAGATAGCCTGCGTCCCCGCGCGCTCTATATGCACTATACGTTATAGATACGCGCGAAACAAAATTTCGCGTTTAAAAGTTTTACCGAGCGCATTAAATCGAGATTTCCGCGACACTGAAACTACCGCTGGCTCGCGACGGTAACTTGCTCCATTAACTGTCGCGTTTTTCGTTTCGGTGTCCCAGAAACCGACGCGGCCGAGATTCTCCAATTTCGGATAACGAGGAAAGGATGAGCCACTCGTCATTGATTACTCGAAGGTGCTATTTGAATTACAAAGTTACAATCCGTTTTTGGAGTGTAGGTAAGGAGCGGAGCTTACGATCGGATATTTATTTAAGAAATTGGTGGATGAATATGTTTTCTTCTCGCGGTTTGCTGGGATAGAGAAAATTCTGGTATGCGAGATAACTTATGTTTCATTTACGATGCTTGATTTACATTGGATGAAATACAAACGTACAGACGCCTCTTTATAATTATATTCGCCGTAATCCTGCGCACGGTGACGATTTTCCACCGCGAGATAATTTCAAGGTGGAGAGTTCCAGTGGCTGGGTAACCCAGAAAGAAATCTTTGGCCCCGCCGGAAGCCCTAGGAAGATTTAAAGCGCGGAGAACGCAACCGCGTTTGCGTGCGCTTCTCGTTGGTCTTCTCTTTGTGTTCCGCTAGCGAATTTACGAAGCCCGTATTCCGCGTGTCCCGTTGAAATATCTCGCTCGTTTATTCCGCAGTAATTAGAGCTAAACGAAAACGCGACAGGTAGAAGTCATCTTTTCAGAGGGATGGGAGTGGGGCGGCGTAATTAATAGTTTAGCGATGCCGTCGCCGTTTCAACGTAAATTAAGGAGTAATCCTTTCGAGTCGCCTGTTTCGTATCGCGGCGGGACTCTGCGCTTTTAAATGATTCCGTTCAACGGGACGAGCGAAACTTTCGGAACTTCACTTTGTCTTCGTTCCTCTTCCCTCTCACGTTGAGATACTGTTATTTGTCCCCGCTAAAGGGGATGCAACAAATTCCCGCTGAACTGAAATCCGACTCGGAAATCCTAACTCTCGTGGATTTCTTGTCCTTTGCGGAAATTCGTTCGATTGTAATACGCGGTGGTGGACGTTTGTATTATTCATTTTATCGCGTATTTATTCTGCTGCATTTGTTGGCACGGGCTCCCGTGAGATATTAATATTGTTATTACCGCTGCTTTATCTGTGCTCGACTGTACGTTTATCTTAATGTTAGATTGGAATTGCAGATGCAATCGGTTGGTAGGAATGTTCTTCGAGATACAGTCAGTCTGATACTGCGAGTATCGAAGAAATTTGTTCGATGTTTCCAAGTGTATAATTGCATACATATGTCGATGTATCTATAAATACCATAAATTCATATACATATATATAATGAAAAATTCATTTGGTAATGTCGAAACTATTATTTAATTTAATCGAACTTCTTCAAAAGGATTGACTCCATGAAAGAAAAAGTTGAGAAACGCGATGAAATAATGTATTCGACATTGCATTTTAAAATTCCGTTTATAATATAGATTCAAATAAATATCGCAGAATGCATTGATCCAGATGTAGCTTTCGTCTAACGGTATTCATAAAATTAATAAGGAAAAATAGTAGTTAGAATTTTTATGCGACTGGTATCAACCAACTACACTGTTCTGCCCTTATTCATCGAATGCTCGTTTACTTCCCCTCGGACGGAAGGAGTGTACAGCAACTTCGAAGTTCAGGAAACAGTCCACCAAAATTACGAGGTTCGTATGTACTAGCTCCTCCGCCATTCACCGAGTTGAAAATTCTTTCCCTGACCGTCCTATCGCCTCCCTTCATCCATCTCCGCTCGATACGGGCGTCCAGAATTCACGAGGACGTCGCTTAAAAAGGGAAAATTCCTGGAAACGGAAATCGTCCTCCGGCGTTCGTTCACCCGCGCGAGCCGGTGACAAACGATCGAGGTGAAAGATGGGACTACCGAACGGAAACACCGGTTCGGGGATGGCCGCGCGTAACCCCCAACCCCGTCGGTTGCACAGCTGCCCGTGCATCCAGGGATTGAATCATCGCCACGTAGAATAATCCGACGCTATTCCCTATTTACAAAATTGCACTGGGGCCCCCCCCCCCCCCCCTACGCGGGTAACTGTTCCCTCTTCGACTCTGGTTCATTGTGTCCCACCCTTCTTGACGGACACCCCCTGCCCATTGTCGCAAACGCCACACGCGACAGTCGTCGCTGGGGAATTTCATCCTTCTAGCCCGTTCTGGCCGCCCTTCGACGCGTTATTGGCTTGCGTCGCGGACACGTACCCTAATTAGTACGAATGTCTGGCTGTCGAAGTCGCGGAAGGAACCGAGGGAACCGTGGGGATTGTACGCGACATGATCAAGGTCGTCGACGACCACCGAGATACGGTCATTGGATGGGATTTTGAACGTCGGCGAATGGAAATTGGGGAGGAAATCGTGGGCTGATTGTAGGAACCGACTTGGCTTGGTATACAAGGGATGGGAAAGAGAGGGGTTTGGGGAGCGACGTGGGGCAGGTGTGACTGTGTTGTGCCAATTGAGGTCCGGAGCTATTTTGTATTATATAGTACGTGACACTAGGAAATCAGTGCACGGTGAGGGAAGGTCGAGGAATTTAGCACTGAATGTAAACACAAGTTACAATGTTTATTTAATTCTGTTTATATGCGCACGCACGCGTACTCTCGTTTGTTAAATGAAAACGCTAAATAAAAATGATAGTCACTCGGAAACTTGTCACTTATTTTATTATCCGTATTTTATTCAGATTTCGTGACAATGCGTTGTTTCCACAGAAGGGCGAATCTCCCTTCCGCGGCGATCGTTTAAACAGATGCGATTGTAAGAACCGTCTTTTCTACCGAGTAGAAACCTAACGATCCGAAAGTCGCGGCTTCTTTATAAGCCGGAGGATTTTATTCTTCCCCATCGTCGGAGGCACTGAAGAAGCTATCGGATGATTGTATAAAAAGAAATTGGTTCTTGGCTGAACGGTAATGAGAGTTCTCCTCGTGGTAATCGTTTGGATGATTGTTATCGCGGGGAGCATCGTAATTCGTAATTTCCTTTTACGTTACGTTCCTTTCGTGAACTCGGCAGAACTCGGACGACGATTAGATCGTGAATTCTTAATTAACACCGATATACCTCTTTCTCCAAATGTGGGCAAATTGCGATGCACTTTTCGAAAAGAGAGTCGTTTTCGTACTAAGAATTTAACAACATGGGACTTCTTCTTGCGATGAATATCAAGTAAACAATAAAATGAACCCAGGATGAGGCTGACTCGAGATATATCTCTTTCTCCAAATGTGGACAAATTGCTACTCACTTTTCGAAAAGAGAGTCGTTTTCGTACAAACAATTTAACAATATAGGAATTCTTGCGACGAATATGAAGTAAACAATAAAATGAACCCAGGATGAGGCTGGCTCGAAAAGAGAGGAATTTCAGCAAGTGCGCTCCATCTCTCGATGAAATTTCTCAAGAGCAAGCCCCGCTAGGTTCATTACACTTTATAATCGCGATATCTTAAATTAGACTCCACTCGAAATGAGTCGACTCCGGGGAACGCGTACCTTCGCCGATATCGACGAATCCTCCGGAGAGATCCTCCTCCGCGAGCAATCACATTTCTCTGGAACAGGGACGTCACTCGAGCGTGTTACACTTTATAATCGCACTTTGTCGAGTCGGTAGCACTCCGTTAGACTCATTCATTTACAAAACTCGGAGCTAAAGACAACAGGTCGGAAACACGCTGTATCTTTAAACAGGTCTCGCCCTCTTCCTCCCAATAGGAACGGGTTGACACAGAAACACTTAACGTTATCGATCCCATCCAGGGACTATCCTACTTCTTCGAAATCGACGTTCTCGAGTACGAGTCGCGTTGCAATTTATTATTCCTCCTAATTTAGAATTTATAGTTCCTCGTGTGGTTGATTTGCGCAGATTGCACTATTGGAAAGTTGAAGCTGTTCCATTGAGCCTTACGGTTACGAAATTTAATCGAAAGTACATCCAAAATAGTGTTTCTTCGTCTTCGTACATTGTTTTCGTATTGTCAGTCGCGATGAATGCACGGATTCCCACAGTCTACTAATTACCATCAATCTCTTCCGGAGACAGCTCTACCAACTTCGTCGAACATTCCAAGACCCTCCCCCTGGACGATCAAATTTCTCGAGAACAAGTACGTCGCTCGAAGCCCCAATTACACTTTATAATCGCGATCTACCCAGTCGACGCTCCCGCGAGCCCCCGTTCGTTTGCTCTGCTTCGAAACTAAAGACAACAGTCGGAACGTACCGTTTCGTTAAACAGCTCTTGCTACTTTCCTCTTCTTCTTCATGAAACGGATTAACGCCTGGCTACAACGCTCGATGCATTGCACTTTAGAGGCTGAAAAAAAGGACTAACTTTGATAATCAATTTTGAGAATATCGCGAAAGGAATAGGATTTCTTTTTACAGGGTTTATTTAAGACGTTGGATTATAATTTTAGTACAAAATGGCGGCAACGATGGGTATTTCTCGATGTTTGTGAGATTTGGAACAGAAAACCAACAAATTTTATAACATATATACTGTTAGCTATAGAAGCACGTAGCGGTTTTACTATTTAATGTACACTTTCGTTTTTGTTAACAATTGACTATTTATTTGTTGATCAAGAAACGGGTTGATGCGCTATTTCTACAATATTTGATTTAAAAACAAGAACCTCTACGTACTTGTATAGCCAACAGTACATATATTTTAAAATTTGTTGATTATTTGTTACAGATTTTATACACAACGAAAAGTCGATTTTGAAGACTCACTTTGTTCCCGTCATTTTGTACTAAAATTATAATCCAACAATTTTTGTTTATTACTTCAATATGTGTTAAATAAACCCTGTAAAAATAAATCCCATTCCTTTCGCCATACTCTCGAAATTAATTATCAAAGTTAGGCCTTTTTCTCAGCCTCTAGAGTGGTGTTACCCCTTAATCGACTCGCGACACGAGGCTCCTTCGACGGAGCATCGCCCAAGTTGGTTGACTGATCTCAATACGGACGTTACCCTTGCAAATTCGAGTCGCGCTTCGCCAACGCAATCGAAACACGGGCCATTAGACGACGGCCAAATGCTGAGCGAAACCGTCCGGGAACTGGCGAAAAACACCTCGATTCCTCGCTCCTCGTTTCGACTCTTCGGAAACCACCCCCGGCGACGTGCCACTCGAGGGGTTAACAATGCCGGTTACGCGAGCTGCGATCGCAACGTTTCGCGTAGTTAGCGTTGCCTAGACAATGACAAATCTCTCGTCGCAATCCTGATCGACAATTTGGGACAACGGCCGCGGTATCGGCTTCGCGTCGACCCATTGTCTTAAACAATTACATGTTATCAACCCGAACGCGGGACGTCGGGTTCTTGATATTGGCTGTGCTTAATTTATTGGCGATTCAACCGAAAGAAAGATTCGACAGAAAGAATTCAACCGAAGCAGGGCGCGACTGACTACGGTTGCAAATCTATTTTCTTCTTTCTTCTGTTTCAGACCGAAGTTTTGGTATTTATCACTCGCCATGATAAATATCTAACTGGTACGGGGGGTATACTGCGTGGGACGTTTTTAATTCAGGCATTCTAATTTTTGAGAGTTAATAAAAGACAAGCGAAGATGCCGTCGTGTTTGAATTGTACTCGTGTGCACCGTAAGCAGGGATATGAATCGTAATGGTATCGTGCCGACGATTCGTAAATCATCAATGAGTCTCATTAACCGCGAAGCAAGTGGCAAGACGCGGGAAGAAGAGTATAACCGAGATGATAAATGAAACGTCGTTGTAAATCTAATTGCTTATTCATCTTTCGAGAGCGACGGCACGCGAATCAATTGATCCAATGACTCGTCGCATCTACAGAGCGCATGGTTTAAAGAGTGCCAACCATGAAATGCTTCGCGAAATGCTTCGTATAAACAGCTAATTCGATAGTTTCTGTTCCTTCTGGCCCCTCGATACTTTACTCGTTCATTGAGAAAATCTCAGAAATATGTAGGTAAAGATATCCAAATCGATTTCCTTAACGAAGGTGAAAGCGTCAATCGTTGCCACTTACGTATACGATGTTGTCACATAAAAATTGTAACATTACTGACGATTATTTTTTCGTTATTTTTCCTTATTAATCTAGAGACGCCAAGTACGTTACAAATTATAAGCCACCGCGTATCCTTTGCTCGTGAAATTGCAGCTCCAACCTAACATGAAACTTCTTTCATTAATATCTCATCACGTCTGCAATAATTTTCTAAATTTAAAGCCATTTTTCTTATGAATTTTATATAACGTTACATGAAAGGTACGGCTGTATTTGCGCGTTGTACAATATTTATTTGAGTCTGTATTATAAAGGGAATTTTAAAAACGATAATGTACATTATTTCGTCGCATCTCTGAGCTTTTTGTTTTATGGAGTTAATCGATTTGCGCAATGAACGGGTATGTAGACAAGACACTGGATTATATTCGTTTCATATCGTCTGACTTGGAAAATCTTTGTCTTCCTTGTCTTAATTATATCATTAAATATACAGATTGTTCTCGTAACAATTTGATAATAATTCGTACACGTATATCAATAGTAGAAAGAACAAAAACCTGTATGAAAAAGACCCCACCGTCTTCGTTCAAACCAAATTACACTAAACTCCCCAGAACAAGTTCAAACATAACCCCCGCGAGGTTATTAAGGTAATGGAAGGCCCTTCCAATAATATGCAAGCGCCACCGTATGAAAGAAGATTCTTTCTCGGGGAAACGCAATCTTTTAAGTCGCCAACGGTGCACACCAGGGTCGAGTCTAATTTTTTAATTCCATCAGCCGTTATCCGCAACATCTCACCCGTACAGGGGCGACACAATGCCCCGCGCTAATTACCCCCTAATAGCTGTTATCGTTTACTATCGCGAGTTCCGAGCGCGGCGGCCGCAAACAAGCACGTCTATTTACAACCAGTGCGGCGCGACGACCCCGGTTGTATAAATAAATTCCCCGCCTGAACTACACCGAATAGCCTGAATAACTCTAAACATCCCATTCAAACCTGTTCTACCCGTGTCCGCGGAGCGTCTCCCGCGTATTCACGCTCGTCGAAGAAAGAAAGGGTAGACTTACGCCGCGACGGACACCGAATAACGCCGAGAGTCGATTTCACGCCGCGGCGTGCTCTTCGCGCGTATTGCGAACACGTTCGCGGAACGTTCGAGAAGGTTCGCAGGTAGACGAGCGAACGATTATCTAACCGCGTTGTCGAATGATAAATTCTGATGAATAACTTTTGACTCGTCGAACGAAATATCGAAATTATTGCGTGTTACAGATAAGCGTCGAGTTCAACCGCGATCGGTACGCCGTTTTACGTGACGCGATAATTGACGAACGCAATTGTGTTTCGTATGTCGCGTGTATCGTGTTCATAGATTTACGTTATCCATTATTCGAATGTTACTCGCATTGAACGCTGGCAGCTATTTTGAAATCTGATACGTGCTGACAGATTCGGCCCTCGTTTGAATAAATTTGTGTCTAAATTATTATTCGAACCGTCATGCACAGGGAAAACCGACAGCGCTCCGATATGGCGAAGGGATGTGATTCGAGTCAATTTATTTTTACGGGATTTGTGAATGCGCGTTTCTTTCTGTTTTTTTATTGGAATATCCACGTGTCCTTTACGATCTTCCGGATATGTCTTCGCTCCGAAATGATTAAAAAACAGTGGTCTACCGACACACTTCGCTCGAGGTCCTCGGTTTCGACAGGATCATTATTCGTTCGGGAAGCGTTTATTCCAACCATTTTCGGTGGCCACGTGCACGACGCGTCGCGCAGGGAGTTTTGCACGGCGTCGCGGGCATTATAATATTGGTCACGCCATATGGCGTCGAGGAGCCGTAAAGGGTCGGCGGTCCTCGAGCTCCTGAAAGCCGCTCGCTTACCAGTCCTTCACCTTGGGTCTCGAGAGGTCGCCATTACAAGGAGATCCCGCCCTTTTGTTCGTGCCATCGCTTCGGTATTCGCGGCCGTTCTCATTTTGCGCGTACGTGCTCTCGCGACGCGTCGAAAGATCTTCGCCTCGTCCGCGCTCCCCGGGGCAATTAACGCTTTTTTTTTTTTTTCTACAACCCTTCCGCGAGGGTTCATGTAAATGAACGGTAAACGCCGCGCTGCCGAAGGAAATATCGACTACGTGACCCGTGTTCCTCCGCTTTTATCGAGCGAAGCGTCGTTCGAGAGATTTTTTGAAACGCTAGGGTGAAAACGTTGAACGCGGCGTTTTCGTAGGAAACTCTCGTCGTTCTTTCGCGAGTTATTCTGCCAGTTGTGCGTGCATTGTATCATTTTCGTCCTGTAATTATTTCGTTGGAGGAAACCGAAAGTCCGAGCGTCACGGCATCAAGAATAAATCGAATAAATTATTCTCTCGAGAACGTTCCCATTCCGGTTACAATTTTTATATTCTTGAATAATCGAGTTTCATTCCCAGGGAAAATACGGGGGAAGTGCAAGCGACGCGACTAACGGAGAGATTTTAGTTGAGTTTTCGCCACTTTACCTGCCGCGTGCGTTTCGTCGTCGCTAATATTAAGCGAGCTTTTTTGCCCCCCCCCCCCCCCCTCGCCGCCCGTGTGCTTTAGCCTGTCACAATTAATAGTCACGTTTACAGGCCCATGAGTACCGGCGACGCGAGTTTCTCGTTTCGTTTCTACGCGACGTCTAGTCGCTCAGTCGTTGCGCTGACATTAGAAAATATTGCGAAAAAACGCTGGCTAAATTCCGCGAATATAAAATGGACGAATCGTCCGTTTCGCGTATAGTATCTCGGGATAATTCGATTCATTATCACCTTAAACAGCGAGCCGTGCGTCGGCGTAATAAAGCGTTTATTTAACTCGATAATTAGAGCTTTTTTTCCATATTCGGGATTTAAATCTCAATTTGCATTTTAAAGCGATATATGGAGAGCAGTTCGCGCTTCGTTAAATACATCGCGATTAACCGGTAATCTACGCTAATACCGCTTCGCTCGGCGAGGGTCGTTAAGCGAGCTCCGTTATTTTCCTTCTTGATCGTTCCCGTCAATAAATGCAAAACTTTCTCTGCCGTGCAAAATATTCACTCTGACGGTGTCCTGCTCGGTCTCAAAGCTGACCCTTCAAAGGGTTGAACGGCGGAATAACAGGATGTGAACGCAATCAACGACGAATACGCGGCCGTAAAAGGCGTCGGACACAATGACGCCGTGGACACGGCCGGGCTTCGATATTGTTTCCCTTTGATCCGCGCCTAGGAAGGTTAATTATTAAAATAACTAATTACCCCTGCGCCGCAAGACTCGAGGATCTCGCTGCGACACGTTTCACCGACCGACGGGACAACGAAAACCTTCAGTCGCACGGAGAAATTGCTTACCCTATGCGAGTTTAAGGAGGTTTCATTTAATCCGCAGTGACTGTGTTATAAGAGGCCGATTCTCTCGCGAACGAAACCTCGAATTAACAAATTTTATTCCTTATTTCCGATTTGTTTTTTCATGTAGAATCACATACTTCTCGGTTGTACCGCCGATGCTGGGACACCCTGTAGAATCGAGCATACTTTTCCATATTTTGAGAACTCGCATACTAAGATACGATATTCACCTTACTGGAAATAGTATTTTTCAGAGTAACTGCAATGAAAGCATTCAAATAAATCCCCGAGCACAACGAGCCCCGATTTTGATTACGAAATTATCCTCCCTTGATTAACCCAGGATAATCGAAGCTGGAATGTGGTCCGATCCCAACAAAAGCTCCGTTTTCGCGAAATCTGGCGCAATCGACAGGTACGATAAGGGTAACGGTTCGCGCGGCAGTCATCGCATCCCGTCTTCCGTGTCGCTCGCGGTTACGCAGGATTCACGGCTGGAGTTGTTTTATTAACGAAACCCGAGTCCGCGCGACGGGGTTTCGATTACGGGGCGTCGGTCGATGCGGAATTTCATTTATGGGACAGCTAACGACGCCACGAATATCTAAGAAGTACGTCGGGTACGCGCGTTATTGCGGAACTCGCTCCGATCTACTTAGCCCGGGGATTCTTATTCCGGCGATATCGTGGATAGGAACCTCGAGGCAAAGTGGATCAGAGAAGTTTTATAGCGACACGGGCTGCACTGATGCTCGAGAAATTTCTGCGGCGCTACTTGCTTGGCTCGGGCTCGAGGAAATCCCTCGAGTGTGCTCTAGCGACGGTCTAAACAAACGGTCGGGAAACACGTTTCAGCCGACGTTGATGCGACTTCGGTGGTTCCTGGTCGGATCTGGTTAACGAGCGATCGATCACCGCTCGTCTAGGCGCGGGTTTGGTTAGGCCGGGGTTCGCAGACCTCCGGAATTGCTCTCAAATGGAGGGAATTTTGATTGAATAATCTGGCCGCAGGTATATTCTCTATTACTTAAATGGAACATATGCTGTATATTTTTATTATTTCGAAATCGTCACAGCATTCTTCGTATTTAGGAAGTATAAAGTGGGAAGATTGTACAGTTTAGGGACGATTAAATAAATTTTATGTGTACATAGTTTCTACTTAAAATTTGGATATAATACAATAAGTTGTACCTATAGAATATAATTCAGAGTACATATAAAATGTATATTACATATAAAGTACAAAGATATACATAATATATAGATACTGTCAATCGATCAGACTCCGTACAAATGCCTATTTCAGAATGTGTGTTTAACTCTAATCCATCAAGCACGTGACACGTGTTTCACCTGGAATAACCGATTCAATTTCTCTTCCCTCGTTCGATTTCTGTTGTGGCCACTCGCGTCTGAGAAATTCATGTTCGAGAATCCTTTAAACGACAGCGATGCACGCAATAAGAAGAGCAGAAACTGGATCGCCCACGCGCCAGCCAGACAGGATTTTTAATAAAATCCTCGTACCTATCCGCGAGTCGGATAATCCCTGATGGGGCGACGGGTGATTAATTTAAATCTAACGCGTCGTTGAAATCGCGTCGAGCGATACTGACTCAGGGGTATGGATGAAACGATTCACGCGGAAATCGGTTCCCTAAGGAGCGTGCAGATTCCCATAAATCTCGGCCTTATGACTCAGCGTGACCCTGTCAGGGTTACGCCCTCTACCATTCGGGCTTTTTGTATTCCCATCCGGACGAGGGATCTCCTCTATCGATTACCGCGATCGAAAGTCGAAGCACAGGGGAGCCTGCGCCGTGCATCGAGATTCGTTAAGTGGCAAATTTTGCTAAACGCCGATCCTCTAAAAAATCATAGCAGAGTAACTCGCGATCTTCGTCCATCTACGACTTCCTCCCTACTTCCACGCGAGTTCCATAATTGAACATGTGCAAAGAACTCGAGACTTCAACTTCCCGCCTTCAAAAACGCGCGACTCGTTACGAAACCCGCTTTTATTCCTGGGTTCGTCCGTAATTCGTAGTACGTCTGAAAGTTGTGTAATTTCTCATCCAAATGTAGGTCGAAAATGTAGAATAAAGTTTTCCTGTGTGAAACCTCGCGTCGTCAAAGGAAACGGTTCTGAAGATTCCTCGGGTACGCGAGCACCCGACCTACATTTTTACTACAACGAGCACGAGTACGAATCCACGTTTGTGTTTATTGCTTGCTTGATTCTCGGTGATCAGGTCGTGAGCTATTCCACGTTGATTAAAAGAGTTTCCTCCTTTGTTCGTCGAAGTAGACGGTGCCCATTTCATTTAGAGTACAGTTGATCTCGAACGCGTTTAGATCTATCCACGTTCACTTGGAATTTAGATTCTTCTTAATTTTGAGCAAATTATTAATATTTCCGAGGATCTCCGAGCCCTGAGAACTCGAGACTCTTCAAAAGTTTAGAATAAACTCGAATATTTAGAAAAATATTTAGCTTAAAGTTGAGAATTTAGAATATAGTTGATCTCGAACAGGTTCAAATGTATCCATGTTTCCTTAAAATTTAGAACCTTCTCTACGAATTATTAATATTTATAGGGATCTCCGAGACCCAAAAACTTAACCTTAACTTAACTTAAACTTAACCTTAGCCCCAAACCAGGAGGCTCTGTGTACGTAAAATAAAAAGTGAAATAACTTCTGGGACGCCTGCCTTCTCGATCTTTACGTTCCATTTCCCAGCGTTCCAGCTCGGTAGACGGAAGTACTATTTATTTTATTAGAAGGATCCCGATGCAGGCACCGCTGCGAGACGAAAGCCGCGTCGGATGTTCGTCTTCCTTATAGAGGGTCCACTGTGCTCGTTAGAAGTAGCTTTGCCCCAAGTGCTAGTTTAGCGATTAGAACGAGGGAGCCCTGTACGTATACGACTCCTCTTCTGTTTTTTTTTCTTTTCTTTTTTGTTCTTGACGATAAGAGGTATATTCTCATGAGCTGGGAAGATCCGAGGTCGAGAGCCATTAAGCGTGGATCTGATTTGAGGCTTCGTGGATCGTCACGGAAAAATAAACGTCGATAACGAACCGTGCGCGAAACTCCTTAATGCAAATTATCGGGCGACCTAGACCTGTGATTTTTTTATAAATTACATAAGTAGGTGGTAGTCGGTATCGATTTTACGGGATGTTCACCTTGAAGACGCGTTCGAGTTTATAAATTAAAACTATATTCGATGTCGATGAATTTGAATTGTTTAGACAAAACAGCGGGCAACCCGAAAATGAATACAATTAAACCAATAATTTCTCGATGATTATGCAAATATGGCCTTTCCGGTGAATATCCGTTAATTCTCTCGCACAAAACTATTTATAACTCCTCATTCGGAAGTAATTAATTATTCCATCATTTACCGTAGCTTATACAATCGGTAATTCGATAAAAATTGAGAATTAGCGTTGTCGCGATTCTGAAACACCTGAAACACTTGACTATCGCAATAGTAAAGTGCAAGTGTATCGCGCACAGAGCGTAATAGAATCTATAATTGCTCCTTCGCCTCATAAACGCGATTCGTGCTCGTACTTGGGGAAACTCTGAACTTTCACGCAACGTTCTTTCGTCTCACACACGAATTGCTGCAATTGGATCCACGTGACGATATTTGTAACTTCGCGAAAGGAGGACACGACGATCAGTGGGTATTCGAGTACTTAGACATCACGTTGGGTAGTATCGAGTTGTTTTTCGTTTACTGTTTGTAGTTAGTTGCTCAATGTTTGCGGTTCCTTGTTTGCAAGTAGCGTTGGTAATAGTAGAGTAGCTGGTGCACGCGTAGATAGTATTTATGTTAATCGGGATGTTGATTCGATGTCAATAGCACCTGGAAATTTGCGGTATAATGATTGAACGAGAGACAAATGTCACGCTGTATCAACTGAATTCTCTTCGGAATTACGAATCAGGGACCGAAGCTTAAAGCGATAAAAGAGACACTTTCATATTTCAAGCGTAACATGGAAATGATAATTAATTTAAATCCAGTAGGAATAATCGACTACCTTACCTCGTCAACGAATAACGCAAAAATTACTCGAGCGAATTCTCGGTTATCGTAACACAAAAATATTCCACCATATGAAGTTTTATTTAAAAGGCTGCGGCGCCCATATTAACTCCATGTTTCGATAAACCTTAAATTTAAGCGTCAAAGCACTTGGTATAGTCATAATTAGACCGCGGATCTTTATCCCTACAAAAATAGAACCCAAGTGAGAATTTATTTTATTTTGCAAATATTATAACATGAACTTTACTTTCAATCTTTTTGTTTGAATTTGTTTTATGGAGTTAATCGATTTGTGCAACGAATGGGTCGCATATAAGCGACAGGGATTTTCATTAACGAATCAGAAAATTAATTCTGCGGATCAGGCGTTGAAGAAACCAAATCTGGACAAGGGTTGTAAGACTGATACCAACGTAATACCAAATACGAACCAGTATAATGCGAACAGTTTATCTTTATAAATATTTGTATAAGTATGTCCGCCGGTGAAAGTGTTGATCTCCATGGGTTCCATGATCTCGCTCGGTGTACGGAGCGTCGAAAGCAAATGATAATAGAACGATCTATCTGAGAACGACGAACCCTCCAAGCCTGATGGGCGAGACAAGGGGCGGCGGTTAAGAACCAGGGAGGGTCAGAGCGCAGCAACGGGTGGAAGAAGCACCGTGGCAGACAGAGGCGTCTGGACGGGAGTACGAAACAGAGAGGTGCTCTAGGAAAACGTTGAGAGCCAAGCAGGGAAAGAGTGAGAGATTGGAGCAAGAGGCAACGGGGACGGCTAAAAAGGGGTTCAAAAGAAGCCAGCACGGGAGAGGGATGCGCCGAGACGAGGAAGAGGGTGGGAAACCTGCGGGAGGGCGACGAAAACTCTGGAAAAGAGAGACAGACGACGGGAAAATGTTGGCGGATTTCGGCCAGAAAGAAAGCAGCGAAGACGCTGCGGAACTCGAAGAGGGAAATCCGTGGACAGGGGGAATGAAGGAAGTGGAAAGTAGACGGATAGCGGAGGCGAGAGTAGAAAGGGGACGAGAACTGGTCGAATTGATTGAGAGAAAAGGCAAGAGGCTGGTGCGCCAGTGGTGGCGTCTGCCATGGCGGCGAAGAGGACGAAGCAGGGACGTCAATCGATAGCGGTTGCATGAGTCTGAAGTTCCACCCTCTTCGTTGCTCCTGCCGCCACGGTTACTACTGCCGCTGTTATTGTTAGCGGCAGTTAATCCGCGAAGTTTCTGGACGTTGTCGCGCTAGCGGCTGCTGCGACCGTCGCGTTTAAAACTATTCCGCGTTTGGATCGTTCCCGCAGGACCGGGTCAACCCTGCGAGACAAACGACCGAAACGTGATTGCCCTGTCTATAATTAGACGAGCGAAGTTCAACGGGAGAAAGACACGTTCGCTACTTCCAGACACACGGGACGAAAGTCTAGTTCGATGACGAAGTCCGGAGTCGAGTCGCGCGACGTAATTCGGTTGGTTGCCGAGCTCTTTTCAGAACGAGTTTTACGGAAGTCGCGAGAGGGATTCCTTTGCTTACGGCTGAGAAATGTGGGTGGCACGTGTTGAATATTCCAGAACATTCCGCGATGGAATATAGAGGAGGACAAGCTTATCGCGAGGGTAAGGGGATCATTTGTTCCTTTGTGCGATAGAAGCAGTTCGTCTTCGGTTCTTTTCTGAAACGTCCTCGGCGGAGGAGTCAAAGAGGTCTGCGCCATTGACGTTTACCGAAGAAATTTCATTGGATTTGTGCACGACGCTGCGTGCCGTGTGTTACGATTGAAATCTGTTGGATTTGGTATAAGTTGGGTGGAAGTTTGCGGCTCGTGCTTACGCTTTGATTAACGTTTCCAGCCTGTGATCACTATCTTACGAGCACGTACCAAAGTTTGTCGCTCATTTCGCAGCTCGAACGGTGATTAATCGATGAATACGTAAACAACTAAGAAAACTTAAATATATGTAGGAGAATGTTTATTGGATATATGAGAAATACGAAACTACCACCCCGAAGACCAGCTTAAATGACGAGAAATGCTTATTAAACATGTATATAAATATACTTAAATATACGTTCAATGCTAAATAGTATTTATGATTACTAGAGTGTGGTATAGAAAATCTGAACGTCCAAGAAAATATAGAATGGACACAGTAGGTAATAATATAAAAAATATTGAGAGTAAAGTTCATATTATAATACTTGCATATTATATTTTGCATGGAGATCCGCAGTCTAATAATTACTGTTAGATGTAAGAATTAATTATTTTAATCATAAGCCATTCCGTATTTATTTTAATTACATTATGACTCACGTATGCGACAATAAATAAATAAATATATAGGTATTTCTTTTTGAAAGATTGAATAAAATTTATGCGGTCGATCGGTATCATCAGCTGCTATCGATCGGTAGATAATCTCCAATTACTCGGCAATTTATTAGCAGATAATTAGTTCGTCCTGATTGTTCAAACTATTAATAACATCCAAGGCATGCTAGATGAATCTTACTGGCGAGCAAGTAAATAGGCCTCCGTGATAGGTGAACCTCATGTTCAATCTCTTCGTGAATGAGTAAGTAGACGATGGAATATTGCTCTGCGTGCTAATATTACAACTCAAGGTACAAAGATATCTGCTGTTACAAAGGGCTGCACGACGAATGTTCAAGATACCCACGATTCAAGCAACGATATAGGTCCTCTCGAGTCTTGTATGCACTTGTATATTTAGCAGGGACTTCTAGGAGATCATAGAGGGCTCCGAAGAAGTCCGAGCCTGAGAAGGATAGTCCTTAGAAGTCCCACTCGAGTTATCAGCCCACTTCAACGTTAGAGCAGTAGTCTTGTTAACAGTGGTCTCGTAACACCAAACCTACCGACATTTATTTGTATCTATTTCTACCGTGTTCGATTAAATGACTGGTCTTAAAGACACTCTTTTCAATTGTATGCAAAAAATTGTATACAATTTATACATAATGTCAATAGTCTGTCGTAGGGATTGACACGATAAAATAAACGATATTGGGTTTCTGTAACAAATAGTCTAATTTAACTTGTGTCTTTTATGTACATTACTTATTCCGTTTCTATCTGTAACAAAGAGAAACCACATTAAAGCTTATTCTATCTCTTAATATCAATTCCCTTGTACGATATTCCACGAATCATTAAACTACTTTACTTAAATACTCTTATCCTTCGTCTTCGCTCTCTCGTTTTCTTTTGTACCCTTTGTCGCGTGTTGTAGGTGTCTCGTATATTTTATTCTCAATGGCCGCGTTCGTAAATGAGTGGCAAATTTAACTCGAAGAAACGCACTTAGGCATTCTCTTTACATATATTACAGATAGTGATATTATTATAGACAGTGTTAATCGTGTTGCCACTTTGGGAACAGTGGCATTCGTAGATGCACAGTAGGATTTTAACGTTAAACAGCAGATTTCAATAGAAAACGTTCGCGTTGTCTCCGTCGACGGAGTTCCCGCTCGTAAATCGAGACCCTCTCCGTTTCGTCCCTCGTTTCAGACGTCTTCCTATGGACTAGACTCTAGTCACTAGAGCGTCGTCCACCCCGACGCAGAGCGTCTCTTTTGCTCCGACCCTCCCCGGCTCGTTTCGTCCCCATGCTCGAGAGTTTGTCGTCCTCCGCGTCTCGCTTGGCTCTTCGCCGCGGGTTTTCTTCCGTGAACCCCGGCACGAGGGGCTCCCCTTACGTCAAGAGACGACACGGGGTGGGAAACCGCGTCGCGGGTGCGACAGGAACGACCGGGAAGAGGGAGGCAGGATCGTCGCGAGGGAAAAACAGAGACGGGGGAGACAGACAAAGGGGGGCCCGTCCTCCAATCGGGAGCTTCCGAAATATTTTACGAGCTAAACTGCGCCGGCGGCCTTTGCACGCCCGCCGTGAATCGATGTCCGAAGATCAGACGCCGAAGGGTGGCGACGGGCCGCCTCGGTTTTACGTGTCGCGAGCTTTCGAGAAGCTTAAGTGCACGAGGCTTAGGTGCACGAGGCTTAGGTGCACCAGGCTTCGAACCAACGAGGGTTGTTTGATAATCGAGGGGAAACGAGATGGCAATTATCGAGGTGGAATCGCGGAAGATCTACCGAAACGTGGCTTTGGGAATGCTTTTTAAGGGATAGAGAATAGTTGGATTGAATGCGAACGATATTTAAATATAACTATCGCGAGGGATTCGCCAGGCCTTTCAGGACTTTGGTTTTTAATGCGACGCGAATGGTATGGAGTACGTACAATTAAATGTGGAAGATGTCGTTCAAATATTCGCCATGCTTGCAACTATTGGCAAACAGATATTATTGGGGTGGAATTATAAGAGGTTTTCCAGGAGGTTGTTCCTTCAGGATTTCGATTTATAATGGAACAAGAACGATACGGAATCGTTGCAATTAAATGTGGAAGATGTCATTCAAATATTCGCCATGCTTGCAACTATTGCACAAACAAATATCATTAGCGTGGAATTATAAATGGTTTCCCAGGAGGTTTTCCCTTCAGGATTTCGATTTTTAATGGGACGCAAATGGCATGGAGTACTCGCAATTAAATGTGGAAGATATCGTTCAGATGTTCGCCATGCTTAAGCTGCCAAACACGGAGTTCCCCACGAGGACCTTGTAGAACTTTGTTTATTAGCAAAATACAAGTGTTTGGATGTCTCTAATAGATTCCTATTTGCTTGTTCTTGAAGTTTTTCAAGCGCTATTCCAGGAAATCTTCCGAGGCCTTTGTGTCTACCTTCTCGAGTTTCCT
This sequence comes from Hylaeus volcanicus, assembly GCF_026283585.1. Classification (NCBI taxonomy): domain Eukaryota; kingdom Metazoa; phylum Arthropoda; class Insecta; order Hymenoptera; family Colletidae; genus Hylaeus; species Hylaeus volcanicus. The sequence continues at coordinate 7,384,330 of NC_071980.1, read as the reverse complement.
CGAACGAGTGGTCGCTAGATAAAAGAGCTCGCGCTGCGATCACAGGCCCGCGAATGAGTACTTTGCTAACAGAGGCGGGTTGAAAGCACGAATAATCTTTTAGACATAATTTGGTTGCCTCGCGACAATAACTGCGAGCCTGCTTCAACGAGCTGTAGCTAAACTTCTCGGAGTTCTGAATTTTCAATTAGACTGTAAACTTCGCGGTAGATAAACAAGGTGGAAGTACGTGACAAGTGGTGCTGTCGGGAATGCTTCAATCCTTACAACGTGAAACGAAGTTCGGGAAAAAATCTTCTAGAAACATATCAAGTATCATAATATATCTCGAATATATTATTATCATAGGATATACAATCTCACAAGTGTTCGTACCTTCTAGAAACATATCAAGTACCATAATATATCAAAATAAATTCCTTTAATGAAGAGGGTACGAATATTTATGAGACTGACTGTGTATATATAATATAGATTCGTAATACTGTAGACCAACTCGAAGCTTCAAAACATTTCAAAATATGATTATCGACGTATTGTTTCCGCCGTCAAAGGGTCCCCCCCCCCTGGTTTCCCTCGTTGACGAGTCGGGGTGTTCCTCGTCCGATAACCGACTAAAGGAGAAAGTGCAGCCCCCTTGACCGTAGGCCGGTGAAAATGGAATTTTCGATTTCCGATTATCTCGAAAGCGCAAGCCCGGCGTCGCGACGTCGCGCGTCGTTCCGTCGACCCCGTTACCACCTTCCGACGGCTCGCGACCGGAACCCTTGCCGATAGTGGAAGAGGCCGTCTAACGAGGCGTGTCTCTCGACGGGAAACTGGGTTAAGTAGCGAGAAAACGAGGCGGTGGCGGAAAAGCGTAATTTTCGGCGGCCCTTTCCGTGGAAATATCTTCCTTGAGGGGTTGTAGAGACGGTATTGGTAACGGTTGGAACGTAATTCCGCTCCAGACTGCCTGGTTCTCCTCGAAATACGCTTTTTTTTTTTTCACCGGGACCTCGAGTTCCAGGAAGGGAACTGATTATTACGTTACCCCCTACCGCGACCCACCCGGTAGTTGGTCGATTCGCTGATTAGAGCCTAGGAAATTCTTGTCACGCGAGATTAAAATTTTGATGGATGGAGGTACTTTAGTCTGATCGCGACCTTGGGATTCGAATAATATTTGTTATTGTGAGCGCGATCAAGATGCCCTTCGGTTTGAAGGATTCAGAGGTAATGTCTTGTTCGGGGTTAGAATAACGAAGTGAAAACGTATTCGCACGATTCGAGCATTAACCCTTTGCATTCGAGGCTTTTCTTTTTGGTATCTACCAGCACTCGAGACGAGACCTAAGAGGTACTGCTAACAGTATTAAAACAATGCAGGAGTCGTGTAAGACGATGATAAGAAGAATGGAAATAAGCTAGTAATAAGTAAGCAGTAGCGCGATAACTTTGTATAATAACGCACTTTAAACGAATGAATGAATGAATGAATGATGCTTTCTTAGCACTCTATTGCCACGAATGCTAAGCTTAGATTCACTTTGAAAATGAAATCTCTAATTTCAGATTCGAGAATGAAGCCACCTTTGCCTCGCTAACAATTATTATATCGACACTTCGAGTCCCAAAGAAATGAAACCTAAACGAATATTATTATTAGTCGATTTACTGCGTCAAACCTAGTGGTGCCCGAGAGTCATCTCTCGAGTGCAAATGGTTAATACCATGCATGAGTTAAATAAACGTGAAAATCATAAAGATAAATTAAGGTAGATGATTATATATCTTTATAACAACGAAGTATTAATGCAGACAATGTGTACGGGTTTCTAAAAATGTCCGAAACGAATTTAACGTAACAATTACGTGATGATAGGAACACGACGCAAAGCTTTTCAGTGTCGGGTTTATAGAATTTTAATTAAAAGAATCGATTATCTGAACAGAACCGGATTCCATGAGAATATATCGATTAAAACATTCGCGGCGAGCAAATATGGAAATGTGAAAGTTGCTGGTACGAAGGCACGGAAAATAAAAAAAGTGATTAAAATTTTAAATCGTATTTATTAATACGGCGCCAACGATCGAACAGTTTATTTCGTAATAAAATTATAGTAGCATATCAAATTATTAGTAGCATATCAAATAAATTCCACGAGGACTAGCTTCTGCATTTCGTGTTCCGCTGAGACGGACTTTAACGGAGCAGTATTTTCTTTTGTCATGGACAAAATGTTTGCAACTCTCTCGGTGGCTCGTCTACACGTGGTTCATAAATCAGAGGAAAATCCGAAACGCGGACATAGGGATGTGTTATGTGTCTAAAATAGAGCGAACGTACCAGCTTGTAACTGAGATATACGGCCAGCACAGAAGGACGTCTCCGGGAAGCAGGAGAGCGCTCCTTGCTGCCAGAAATCCCTTTTTGCGTCTACCGGCTCTTTTCCGCGCGATGTACGAGTAACGGCGCAGAAGTGGTGGAAATTTACAAGGATTTGGGGTGCATTTTTATTTGAAAGCGTCCCCGTGTTTGCCTTCTTACTCCGAGATTTAAAGTCCCGAGTTCTCGAGATTGCTGCTCGACAGTCTTTACGATTTCGCACTCGATTTATCCGCGCGCACGATGAAGACTCCCGTGTACCGAGACGTTATAAATTTGATAACGGTTCGTTTGCCACTGGCGCCATTAAAACTGCTCCCGGTAGTTGGCGAACTGCGTAACGTTAGCGTAATCTTCGACTAATAAAGTGGCATTTACTATGTACAGTCGATCCCGCGATATTTAATAGCTCAAGTTACTTAAACTTTTCATCTGTGAATGAAAATATGACACAAAGGTTTATGGCACACCGAGGCTCCGCTGCGCCGCCTCGCGAAGTTATGAAAATAATTCGTGCGAATCGACTTCTCGTTCCTTTCATAGGCGAAAGCCACTGTAAAATCATTGAAACCGTAATTAAAAATCTCTAACGCGTGTAAATAATTGATTTACCGTTACAACTAACAATAGAACTTAAACTACGCTTCTTAAGAATCATCAAAAAAAGTATATGGTCCGATAATATGCCTCGAAAAATGAACCGATTCTCTGATAAAGGAAAAAAGAATCCCGAGTACTTTTTCTTACATGTGCTCATCTGGCAAACCTTACTTTCAAAATATTTAGTTTCAGGTTCCAAGAAACAATTTTTCAAACCTGTTATGAAATTTCACGACAAATCTTAAAGTTTCAGAACGTTGCCTTAAAAGACCGTGACAGACAGTCTTGCCTGAGGAGTGAGGTTTGCCAGATGAGCACATGTAAGAAGAAGTACTCGGGATACTTTTTTTACCTTTTTCAGACAATCGGGTCATTTTTCGAGGCATATTAACGGACCATATATTTTTTTTAATGGCTGTTAAGAAGTGTAGTTACAGTTCTATTTTTAGTTGTAACGGTAAATCAATTATTTACACGAATTAAAAATTATAAATTCAGGTGTAGTTTCAATGATTTTACAGTTTCAATGATTTTACAGTCGAATTTCCACCCTTAAATTACCCCAACGGATTTCTCAACGGAGTTGAGCCTCCGTCCCCGTTGAAGGAGACCGCCCCAGTTTTCTGGAATTATCGAACGTTCCTAAAAATAGTGTCGTTGAATTTCGCGTATTGATAGACTCGATGAATTGGGCGGAGGGTAAACGTCCTGCGATTGTTTCGCGTCACGAATCGAGCGTAAGCGTACTATCGAGTGCGGCGATTACTCGCAGGAGGATTTTCCTCGAGTGCACTCGATGGGGTATCTACCGATAACTCGATAGAGACCGAGAGAGGGGATGTGACGTTAGCGGGAGCATCGTCGTTACACTTTTTACGATCGTTGCCGGAAGTCGTAGCGGTGACGTCCCCTCGAAGTTCATTAGGTATCCCGGCAGACTCCGAAATCAAAATCCCCTCGTCCGGGGGCACCGACTTTTATGACGCACCGGGGGCTCGGGTACGACGCCTGGAAAGCTGTCGCCGAATCTCGTTCCGGCTGCCTCGCGAAGAATCTTGTCTCGTTTCTTCGTTGTCTTCGTTCGGCTGGAATTGATCTCTTTGAATGGCTGTTGAAAAACGAATCGACTAGCGGAATAATTGGAGAATTTTCATTAGGTAACTTCGCTCGCGGAAGGAAAGGCAAAGGCTGATACCGAGGTTTATTTTCAGGAAGTTAACGGGGACCGAGGCGTCGTACCTTCGTTCATTGAAAAGTTCGAGTAACCGTTCGATAACCATTTTTACGTACTCGGCTTCGAACAGCGGAATAATCAATCAGCTTCCTCCTCGGCTTCCACTAAGAAATCGTTACCCCGAGTTCGCCGCAGTCCGTATTATCGACGGAACGATTACGTCGCGTCAATTTCTATCTAATAGCGTTAGAATAATTCCTGCTACCGGTGTGCTCGGGCGAAAGGGTACTGGTACAACACAGGTGGAAATTGCTGTGCCCGTACAATTTCCATTAAGCGTCCGTTTGTGTTGTTACAAGATCTGGTCGATTGCTCGCAACAACAACGACAGTCGAAATACAATATTTTCCAGGCCAACGAACTCGAAACGTCAATATTGCTGGATAGCTATAGGGTGTACGCTGTTATTCCAGGAGGAAGAAAATCGATCGCGCGTGCCTGGCCCGATGATCGTTGTCTCCCTCGTTCACCGAACGTTGCGACTTGCGCCGCAGCCCGTAACCCCTCATTAACCCCTTTCAACGTTTCGAGTGCCAGCGATAATAACCGAACCCCCTCCCACCCTTCCGTTATTACCGGTTTTTTGACCTCCGCACGTTGCACGTTAAAACGCGCTCCAACGACGGCCAGACGGCCACGTCACTTTCTTAGAAAACATTGCCCCTCTCGTTAGCATGCTCGTACTTGGTCCTCTTGATTGGCTTAATTAGGCTCTCCACGTTCATTGCTAATCACCCGACACGCCGTCTCCCGGTCGTCTCGAATTCGTCCAATTTTCCGAGAGGTCAGCCGTGACGATGGCGGAGACGCCCAAACTCGAGTCGTGAAAGAAAACGCGTAAGAATATGAGGAATAACACTGGGTATCCTTAAAGTACGACAGATGCATATCTCGTTAACTATCGACGATACGAAAAAATTGTTGAAATGTAAATTGCAGGATACGATGGGCTCTATATTATGGCGTAAAGGACATTTTTTTTTTTTTAAATATTATTAATTTAAAAGATACGACGGTGAAGTTTCGTTTATTTAAATGTACATAGATATTTGTAAGGAAAAATTTATTCGGTAATATCGAAACTGTTACTTGATTTAGTCGAATTTCTTCGAGAGAGATAGAGGGTAGGAGTTGTCATGGAAACGACCGTAGATCCAATTATATCGAATATATTTTAATAATACGATTAATCAGGATGATTGATCGTTCAAATGGTACACGCATAGGAAAATTAGTAATCTTAATGAAGCCCTGTCACTCAATGAAATTATTTCGATGAATTCCGATCGTGAAAATCTCATTCGAAAATTATAGAGTAACCTATTCAGTGTACGACGAGGAAAAGTTTGCGCGCTTGTAGAGAATTCTGAGGATGTATTCCATGTATTTATCTAAGGAATCGTCAATTTCGTCCTTTATTAAAACACATTGTACAAATTTATCTCGTTTAAAGTCGTCGCGCCGTTTCCGGCATTCTCGAGGTTCGGGAAATCGAGGAGCCCCTCGAGATTAATAAATAGATTAAAACGTCGCTTCGGATCTACACTGGAAAATCATACGGGTACGCCCCCATGTCGGATCCAACGGCTTAAGTCGTTTCGGAATGGCGCACATCGTGGCCTTCGATATACGACCGAAGCGTTCCTTTTAATCTGTAGTCGCCTCTCCAATTGGGCCCTGTCCATGCTCTTCAATTATTCCCGTCTGCGCTCCCTGTAATCCCGTGGACCGCTAACCGAGCAGCGCGAGTCAGAGTTAATCGTTGATAAAGGAAGGTGTAACTTACACGACAGTTAAGAGTAGCACTTTGGAAACATTCGGATCTCACCTGGTCGTCTTACACGGGACCTCTCTTGGGGACACGTAGCTATAGGCAATATCCATCGTAGCAGTAGCAATAGTTTTTTGCAAAAACTATCGACTTATCGACAGAAATTAATGTTTAGTTATTCTAGCTAACAGATATAACGATATAGAAAAATTCCTTACGATTAATGTCTCTTAAATGTAATTTAATTGTAATTTATTTTGTATTTCCAGACATTCCTCAATTAAACGTTTTACTGTTAGTAGGTGGTCACAAAAGTTGCACAACAGTGGCTGTGATTTACTTATTTTGTAGCAAATGAGTTAGATTTCCGTGGCTAAATTACCAAATATCTAATATCAGAAATGCCACATCCGAAACCCTTTAAATTCTTCTCTACAAATCGATATATTTATCATTTAGTATCTCAGATGTGAAACAGTATCCCAGTCTTCGCGTTCTAACTTCAAACGGCCCGTTCTCAAAATGTACGAGTAATATACATTTGATAAAATACTGGATTACATCGCGTTCTAATAAGACGTATCGTAAAACGAATCTGTCCTGGACAATTTCCCTCCGTCTCCCATTAGCAAAGTTTCGCGATCCGAAACGTCAATCAACCATCTTCGATAGATACTCTCTACGACGGAATCGTTTCGCAGCGGTTGGTGAAATTTCACTTGAATTTCCGACTGCCGTTCGAAACGTTTAATTGGGAAATAATCAGGTACGCGACCGTCCCCGCGAGTTCTGCGCGTTTAAATACGCGAGAAAGGGCATCGCTCAGGTGTGACCGGACGTCCGTGAACGTCGGTCGCGATAGTTTTCGCAACGTGGTCGCGCTGTATAACTGGCGTTCAATCCGAAAATTGATACTGACGCTAACGAACGACCTGTCGATTCCTGCTGCACGACCAGTCCCGCCTCCTCGCTCTCCCCCCTCGCGCCCTTCCAATTTGCCAGCAGCTCATTCCGCGTATCCTTCGTACTCGCTGATAACCGTTCATCGATATCGTTTGCTGATTTTCGACGATCTAATTGGCGGATCGTATCGTTGCAGGGATTCCTTCGGGCGTTACACCGACCCCTGTATTAATTTAATGCTACATTGGCTTGGACGTAGGAGGAGTGGGGGGGGCGGGGGAGAGGAAGATGGGCGACGGTATCGATTAATTCTCGAGGCACCGGGATGCGCGGGTGCGAAATGCAAAGGGTGGTTTAAAAATATTTTCGTTTCGAGGGGGAAAGAAGACGGGATAAATATAGATGACGGGAATCGACCTTTTCCCAGGTGCAACCCTTATTTCGTTGAGGAAATGTCACTGTGGGCAATTTGTTGCCGCCGGGGGGTCGCGAGGCAATTTAACCCCTTGACCGCGGGGGGCGCGCGGTGACATTCTAGCTGGCGCTGTTCTGAATTTTTCTCGTTCGATAAATAAGATGATTTTTTTATTTCAAATATATCATTGGAACTCTATTATTGTTAGCAAATGAAGAAGTCAAGGGGGAGTGGATATGAATAATTACGATGACGTCCGATTGAAAGGTTACTGAAAGGTCATCGGACAATTTATTCAAGACCCTCTCTTAACGTTTTTTTTTTTTTTTTTAATTATTTACAGTAATTATGATTATAAGAAACTGATCGTCCACATACGTGGCCAAGAACTCGACGAGCCTAACTATAAATAGTATTCGTATGCGAAACATGCTACATTCCTCAATGAAAATGTAATTTTAAACTTCGCTTTAGCAACCTAGAGACTTACTTTCTGAATGTTTCGTGGCAATCGACAAAATGAAGAAACGTGTTTTATATTCGGTACGCCGAAGCGTGTTCATGCGCGAACCTATGCGCAAAGTTGGAACGTAGCCGGCACACGAGTGCGCGAATAAGCGGGCGCAGCTGAAATTGCAAAGTACGAGAACGCCAAAGCAATTTACTTTGAACATAAAAAGAGTTTGGCCGGGCACGAAAATAGAATTACGGCGTAGCAGCGAAGTTTTTCATTTTACAAATACAGGATGGTAATTAACGCGCGCTTTGCGAAAAAGGGAGCGCCGTTTAGTCTTTGAGACTGCGACGGACTTTCGTTTCACCAGAGAAGATCCGACATTTTTTTGCTCGTTTTCTTCCAGCGAAATTATTCGCGATGTTGTCGATGCATAAACGTATGTTTATATATAACATTAATTTGTACGTAAGCGTACAATTAATTGAATATTATTAGATGAATGAATTATTCATGGTAATCCCGACAGAGTTATACAGATTTCGCATCATAATCACTGTGATCAATTCGCTTATCTAATAATATCCCGCGAATTAATTACCGCCCTCCAGTAATTAATTCACTCTACGTGTACAGGACGTACACGATAGACCAAATAGACCAAAAAATAGCTCGAACCTGTCCATTCAGCCATCGCGCCATACCCGTCATGTTAATACACTCGCCGTCAAAAAAATAGGGACACTTCTCCAAAACGTCATAACTATGGGAGTTTTCAACCGATTTTCGTGAAACTTCGTCGGGAGTAGTTTTGAAGTGTCCACTGGGTGTGTGGAAAGTTGCATTGGCGAGGGTTGATGAGAAGGCGTTAATTCACCCCCT